>NW_010360304.1:28541-185046 GCF_000414095.1 Morus notabilis | reverse complement strand
CCGTTGGGGCCCCGGCCGATACCGCCGGTTGGTGACCGAAAACCGAATCCCTTCTTCCCCAACTCCGGCACCCTGTGTTTCCTTAGTCCGCCGTCGTTCGTTCCCAAGAAGTTACTAGTCAGATGCATGAAGATGATGAAAGCTTTTTACCCTATCAGCCCGGCCCATTATTTCGATGAGCCCATTTTTTAATAACCAAGCTCACCAATACTAAGCTCCCCTCAAAAAAACCAACAATACTTATTTGCTTTCCTCCTCCTTTTTTATTTTATTTGTTTGCTAAGTGAAACGCACTATGAAACTTTAGCTAAATTTTTTTAAAAAATGCAGTAGAAAACACCACGACCTCGTCTGGATGAAACCCTAGCTGCCAAAGTCCAAACATCCTCCTCCTCCTCCTCCTTCTTCATCTTTCCTTCGAAGCTCCATTGACGTCGTTGCTGCCGCCTTCTTTCTCCGTTCTCCTCTGTCCGTAGCTACCATGAAAGTAATTCGGTGACTGACCGAAACTGAACCGACGAATATCGGCCACCGAACCGTCGATTCCTTATTCCATCGGTCGATGTCAATTCCTTTTTTTTTTAAAAAAACTGACAATGTATGTTGGTGACCAAACCGGCGAAAATCGTCGGTCACTAACCAATGTACAGTCCTAAGATGAACGATGCGGATGTGCCCACTAGAAGAATGATGGTGTCGAGGGTATATATATTAATAGGTAAACATTTACCTATTAATTTTAATCTAAAAGTATATATTTGATGAGATTGAAAATAAAGGGTACAATTTTTGAATAAAGTTAAAATAAAGGGTAAAAAATGTAAATATCTCTAAATTTATTTTATGACACTAATAACCTGCATGTTATATTTATATAATCTACAGGTTATCATTCATAATTAGTTGATTATTTTTCATAATCTAATGGTTATATTTTGTAACTTACAAATTATCTTTTCATAACCTATAATAGCATTAAAATTTTGTGTAATGACAAATATAATAGAGTTGAAAAAAATAATGATTAAACTTAAAATTTTCTCAAAAAATTATAAATGTGTACCTTTATTTAAAATTCTAAAATATTGTACTTGAATTTAGAAACAAATTTGCAAATTCAAAAGTGTACCTTTTTTAAAAAAAAATTTAAGAGACATTTTCGGGTGCGCTAACATATCGATATATTAAATTTTATATTCGTTAAATTTATATAAAATCATGTAAAAATTAAAAATTACGTAAATCTAATCTATCAGTATACAAAGCGTATCAAAAAAATCTCCATAATTCTAATTTTAAATTGTACTTGAATTCATGTAGAAGAAAAATCACAGATTAACCTCGTTCATTTCACTAATTCGAGTTTTTAATTTTAAATTTTTATAATAAAAAATTCTCATAAGATATCACATTTAATTTTTTTTATTATAATAAAAAATTCTTAAAAAATATTACATTTTAACTTAAATTAAAAATTTAAATTCATAAAGTAAACAAGTCTAAATCAGATCGGCACAGAGATACACAGAAATTAGATGTTGAAACAAAAGAACAGGTATAAGATAAAAGAGAGTCAAACACCAATTCCAATAAAGCGATACACACCAATGATTTCTCTCAACTTTTGGTGTGCCTGCACACGTCGAACACGTGTTGTTTGATATATACGCTTTCGGGAGCCAATAATTCAATTATTTATAAATTAAGTATTTGAATTTAAAATTTAAATTTTATTATAATAAAAGTTTTAAAAAATTATCATATTTAATTTTTTATTATGATAAAAAATTCTCATATAAAATTATATTTCAATCTGAATTTAAAAATTTGAATTAATAAATTAAACGGATTCTATATATTCTATGTTCGGGCTCATTTAATTCGTTGATTCGAGTTTTTAATTTGAGTTGAGATAACTAAACGGGCCCTATATATTCTATGTTCGGGCCCGTTTAGTTCGTTAATTTCAGTTTTTAATTCGAGTTGAGTTGTGACTTTATGAGAGTTTTTTATTGTAGTAAAAAAGTTAAATGTGACTATTTTTAATAATTTTTTACTGTAAAAAAATTTAAATCGGTGAAATGAACATGATAAAAATAAATCATGCATGTAGTTGAGAGAATAAAATCCCAGTCAAATAGATCAGCTTCAGAAAATGAAGGAAAAAAAATGTTAGTATAGAAGAAACTATCAAGAAAAGAAAATACTAACTAGACAGTACAATTATCATGTATAGAAAAGAAAATTTTTAGAGAAAAATAAAACTCATAAAAAAATTAAAAAAAATGAATAGGAAATCGTCCAATTGGTGAAACCATATCAATGGGAATGAAAGAGGGTAGAATCTAGGTTTTTTTTTTTAAGTCCACCAAAGCTTCTAAGGCTTCTGGGTTAACTTCAGCTTGGGCTTCTTGGCTTGTATTTGCACCATTCTCCTCTGGTTGAAAAGGAGTCGTCCTCAAGTCTAAAGGCTCCACAAATGGCGCAAGATCAGCAACATTGAAAATTGGGGACACGCCATAGTCATCCGAAAACTCCAACCTGTAAGCATTGTCACCCAATTTCTAAACCACTCGAAAAGGAACATCAGCTCTTGATTGCAATTTAGGATACTTTCGGTTAGGAAACCGTTCCTTCCTTAAGTATATCCACACCAAATCTCCAACTTCAAAGAGTTGCTTATGTCTTTTCTTATCGACTTTCTCCTTGTATGTCTTAGTTTATTTTTCAATCTCTTGTTTTACTTCCTCATGTAACTTCTTCAATTGCGTAACTCTCTCTTCAGCATCACCACTAAAAGAATGATTTTGAAGAAAAGGAGATAGGTTTAATGGATCGAGAGGATTCTTACCATAGACTATTTCAAAAGGGCTTCTTCCGGTTGTTCGATTAACCGACTTGTTAAATGCAAACTCGGCATGTGGCAACAAGGATTTCCATTCTCTTACGTTCTTCTTGATTATACTTCTTAGCAAGGCTCCCAAACTTCGATTAACAACTTCAGTTTACCCATCAGTTTGGGGATGATACGATGAGCTATGCTTCAACTCAGTACCGAGCTTAGCCCATAGTGTACACCAAAAATGACTAAGGAACTTGGTATCACGATTAGAGACAATACTTCTAGGAATGCCATGCAACTTAACAATATGATTAAAGAACAAAACCGCCACGTGAGTTGCATCACTAGTCTTATGGCATGGAATGAAGTGTGTCATCTTAGAAAACCTATCCACAACAACGAAGATAGAATCTTTACCTCCTTGCGTCCTTGGCAAACCAAGTATAAAATCCATGCTAATGTATTCCCACGGTGCTATGGGAATTGGCAAAGGCTCTTACAACCCCTTATTGCTTCCATGCATCTTTGCCTTTATACAAGTTTCACACCACTCGATAAGCCTCTTAACATCTCGCTTCAACTTAGGCCAATAGAAGCTTTCTTGAATCAGCTGTAACGTTTTTGAATGTCTAAAGTGACCAGCAAGTCCACCTTCATGTGCTTCCTTCACAATTGACTCCTTCAAAGAGCCTTGTGGAATACAAAGTTGCTTCCTATAGTAAAGGAAGCCATCTCTAATCACAAACATTCTTTGTGGACTCTCCAAACACTTCTTCCATATCTCTCCAAAGTCCATATCAGCCTCATAAAGCTCCTTAATATGGTCAAAACCGAAAATAGTAGTTTGCATGATGGAAAGCAAACTATGTCTTCTACTAAGAGCATCGGCCATCTAATTATGCTTTCCAGCTTTGTGTTTGATAACAAACTGGAAATTTTGAAGGAATTCTACCCATTTTGCATGTCTTGCATTAAGTTTTTGTTGATGGTTAAGATACTTTAAAGCCTCATTATCAGAATATAACACAAATTCTCTAGGCAAAAGATAATGACTCCAGTGTTGCAAAGCATGAACAATAGCATAAAATTCTTTCTCATAAGTAGAATACTTTAACTTAGGACCATTCAATTTCTCACTATAGTAAGCAACGGGTTTACCTTCTCGGCTAAGAACTCCCCCGACTCCAACACCCGAAGCATCACATTCTACTTCAAATAGAGCATCAAAATTAGGCAACTGTAAGATAGGAGCTTGTGTCATCTTCTTCTTGATTAGTTCGAGACTCTTTTGCGCTTCTTTATTCCACTTGAACATGCCTCCTTTCAAACACTCAGTTATAGGAGCAATCAAAGTGCTAAAATTCTTAATGAACCGCCGATAAAATGACACCATGCCATGAAAACTCCTAATATCTAAAATTGACTTAGGAATTGGCCAGCTTAGGATTGCCTCAATCTTGATCGGACCAGCCTGTATCCCTGCACTAGTTACTATGTAACCAAGAAAACAAACTCGGTTAGTATAAAAAGTGCACTTCTTTAGTTGTGCATATAACTTTTCTTTCCTTAGGGTTTCAAAAACCTTCTCCAAATGCTCTCCATGCTTGGCTTCCTCTTTGCTGTAAACTAAGATATCATCAAAATAAACAATAACAAATTTCCCCATAAATGGTCTAAATACA
Organism: Morus notabilis; assembly: GCF_000414095.1. Taxonomy (NCBI): domain Eukaryota; kingdom Viridiplantae; phylum Streptophyta; class Magnoliopsida; order Rosales; family Moraceae; genus Morus; species Morus notabilis. The sequence continues at coordinate 180,522 of NW_010360304.1, read as the reverse complement.
TGAGTCATAAGCCGCATAAAGGTACTAGGGGCATTAGACAAACCAAAAGGCATAACAAGCCACTCAAACAAGCCACTCATACAAGCCTTGACTAGTCTTAAAGCAGTTTTCCACTCATCACCTTCTCGCATACGAATTTGATGGTATCCGCTCAATCTTCGAAAAGATCTTAGCCCCATGCAATTGGTCAAATAAATCATCTAACATAGGAATTGGGAAGCGGTATTTGATGGTGATTTTGTTGATGGCACGACTATCAACAGACATCTGCCAAGTGCCATTCTTCTTAGGGACAAGCAAAGCTAGTACGACACAGGGACTAAGGCTCTCTCTTATCAATCCCTTCTCCAAAAGTTCTTCAACTTGCTTTTGAAGTTCAACTTGTTGTGTAGGATTCATCCTAGAGGCTGCCCTGTTTGGTAATGGTGCTCCCGGAATCAAGTCAATTTGATGTTGAATTCCATGCAGAGGTGGAAGTTGCATCGGAACGTCTTCAGCAATCACATCATCAAACTTTGTAATCAGTTCCTTGACACGTGGTTCCAAGAATTGTTCTTCCTGCTTTTGCTCTTCCTTTGCCATGGCTATGTACACAGGTTCCCCTTTGTTGATTTGATCAATAACCTCAAACCTGGTCATTAGAGTATCACGCATGGGCTGATTCTTCTTTGCAAGCTCGTTTTGGTGCATTGGTCTCAAGATAATCTTATGCCCATCCTTTGTAAAGGAGTAGGTATTAAGATGCCCATCATGTAGGATATGTCTGTCATACTTCCACGGTCTCCCAAGTAATAGATGGCAAGCATCCATCTTCATCACATCACACCAAATCTGATCCTTGTAATTCTTGCCAATAGAAAAGGAGACTAAACAACGTTTGGTTACCTTCATGCATCCACCATCTTGTAACCACCGGATGTTGTAAGGTTTGGGATGTTTCTCAATCTTTAATCCCAACTTAGTCACCATCTCTTCTGAAACAGCATTAGTGCAACTTCCACTATCCACGATCACCGAACATACCTTACCATGTGAGGTTCATCTAGTGTGGAACAGTGCATCTTGCTGTCATAGTTCTTTATCTACATGTTCCGTATCTAAACTCCTTTGAATAACAAGCATCTCTCCATCATCTGGATCAACATAGGTGTCATTATCTTTTTCATAATTGTCATCATCTACTTGCTGGTTGGCTTCGTTGTAAAGTTCTTCATCTTCATCAATCACCATAATAGCCTTTTGATTGGGACAATTAGCTTGTATGTGTCCAAAACCTTGACACTTAAAGCACCTTCTTCTCATAGCATCTCCTTGAGGTTTCTTCTCTTCAACCTTGGAATAAGGTGAATTAGAAGAATTACCTTTGTGGAATGCCTTTGAATTTCCACCACCGGAATTACTACTCCCCTGGTTGGGGTAATTCGGCCTCTTGTAGGAAGAAGAGGTCGATTTCTTCACTTCTCTTTGCTGTTGTTTCTCCACGTTTATTGCAAGCTTACAGACATCATTGAAAGTCCAATAAGGTTGCAAACGAATGACATCAGCAATACTCACTTTGAGTCCTCCAATGTAGCGAGCTATGGTTTGAAACTTTGGCTCCTTAATATCACACTTGAGCATGAGAAACTCAAACTCACGTGTGTAATCCGCCACAGTTAGGTCTCCTTGCCGAAAACTATAAAACTTCAGGTACGCCTCTTGTTAGTAAGTGTCTTGTACGAACCTTCTTTTCATCTCACTCTTCATCTTGTACCAAGATATGATTCGTACTTTGCCTAATCGTTCCCGTTCACGCTTAAGATTCTCCCACCATAAAGAAGCATAGCCTTTAAGTTTCACCGCCACCAACTTAACCTTTTTCTCCTCTGAATAAATACATGTTCAACTGTCAAAATCCACTCCACAAAGTCATCACCTTGTGTTTTGCCATCAAACTTCGGAATTTCCACCTTAGAATCATCTCTTGTTTTACGATTCCATCTTTGATTGTCAAACCTTCTTCTTGGCTGACCTTCTTCATCACTAGACTCGTCATACGCCTCTCCATGATTGGATTGTACTTTAGATTCGCCTCCACTTTCTAGTTCAGCCACTTCACGCCGTCGTTGGGGACGTTGGACACCATGTTCTCATCTAAGGGGTTGTGGACGTGCTTCTCCTTGAACCTGAGGGGCTGGTTGAGGTCGTGCTATTTATTCAAGCCTTAAGTGCATCATTCTCATGAATTCTGCAATGCTGTCACACATCTCCCTTTGACTTTGTTCTAGGACTGTCATCCTAGCTTCAACCGAGGCTTTGAGATTGTTAAGATGTTGCAGCATCTTGGACGGTCTTTCTTGTAACCATGTATCTGATACCAAATTGATGTGATTTTCGACTAGGATGAAAGAAATTCATGTAAAATATGATCGAATAAACTCTCACGCGAAAAAACTTAATTGATCGAATAAAATAGATTGTCCCAAAGTCACCACTTGCATTCAATCAACGTGATAAAGAAACACCACACGAAAATTAAAGAACAAGCTAAAGACTCACACCACCTTGTCTGGAACAGAAAACAAGGATAAAGAAGAAAATAGCATAACATGCCACTTTTATTAATCACTAAAAAAAACTGCCCACAATTCAACGTGTAAAGTCCCTTTTATAAGCCTGGGGTTGTACTTAAAAAGAGTAAGGTTGACAATTAACTAAACTTGCCTAAAAAACAAAACAAGAAAGAAAACATAAATGTGTGTTGAATTACATAAAAGGAATGTAAATAAAATCTTAGAAATCAAATTAATCCTAGTTTCCAAAGAACTGTAAAACATAATAAGGGAACTTCTTCTCTTGACTCCCACGCCTAAAGGTTGCTTCTTTGGGCCTTCAAAATTCAGACTTCTTGTAAACAAGTCCACACGCATGCACCTGGACCTATTGCATGTCCATCAACACCAATTAATCTAGCTTGGTCGAATTCAACAAAGCCCACCAAAGCTTCTAAGGCTTCTGGGTTAACTTCAGCTTGGGCTTCTTGGCTTCATTTTGCACCATTCTCCTCTGGTTGAAAAGGAGTCGTCCTCGAGTCTAAAGGCTCCACAAATGGCGTAAGATCAGCAACATTGAAAATTGGGGACACTCCATAGTCATCTGGAAACTCCAACCTGTAAGCATTGTCACCCAATTTCTGAACCACTCGAAAAGGACCATCAGCTCTTGATTGCAACTTAGGATACTTTCGGTTAGGAAACCGTTCCTTCCTTAAGTATATCCATACCAGAATGCTTCCCAACAAGTGTTGCATTATGATTGAGGACCATTTGGCATTGTTTTTAGAGGTTGTTTTAAACTTTTTTTAAGAAGCTACTGCATATCAGGGTGTTTGATCAAACCTGCTTTTGTTCAGCAGCTTCTAAAACTTGCTTCCCTACAACAGAATTTAAAAAGCAGGTCAGGAGTTGCTTTTCCACAGCAACTTATGTTGTCATTGTCTAAATTTACTAAAATGACCCTAATAATAAAACTTAATTCTCAATCAACTTATTTTATTTCTTCCAAATCAAATTGAAGGATATATTTTATTTTAAATGTCTATTTGAAAATTAAAAATCTTTAATAAATATCTTATGCTAAATTTTAATAATATATTTTTATTATAATGTTGCAAGTTTGAAAAATAATTTACCTTTAGTTCTTTACGTTATTTGATTTCTTTATAGATATATAATTTTTTTAATTGAATAAAACTAATTTATTTTTAGAGATATTTTAATTAGTAAAATGAAAATGATATGTTTTTAGTATTTTGGTGTATAAATATTATGAATATCAACTATAAAAATAGAATTAAAACTAATTATAAGTATGTGTATTAAATTATGTCTATTTCAGTCATTCTATATCTTTACAACAATTTTGTACATAGTTTACTAAACACTTAAATTTCTGCTTCTAATATTCACAGCAACTTTGAAAAAAAATTTACCAAACAGTTACATGTTTTCGGTCACAGCAACCTCTGACTAACAACACAGTAACAACAAAAATTTTTAACAGCACAGCAATGCCAAATTGACCTTTAGTAAATTGAGCATACTTTTTTTCTTTTGAAATACATTAAGCATATTTCTCTATTTAGAACAATAACACCTATGGCCTAATGTTGAATGGTGTGACGTGAGGAAACAAAAAGTTTTCTAATTCTTAATCTTATGTTGAATGTTTTAAAAGGGCTCGTTTACTTTACAACCTTATGTTCAACTAAACTTTATTACTATGCGCCCCTAAAATTTTCTTACATCCTAAACTTTTTGCACAATATTGCCAAAAAAAAATTATTCACACTCTTAATTTTTACTTCTGATTATACTTTATCACACAATTAATGTAGATTAAAGTTTTACTTTATCTCAAGTCCCATGAAAAGCTTTTTTTTTTTTTTTTTTTTCCCTAAGGTGAATCTATCCACAATTAGTGGAAGTGTACGTGGACCATGAGAGAAAACGAGAGTGCAAGACCATCCAAAGAAGTTATTATTATCATATCATGCAAGGCTTATGCTTACTCTCACGTTGCTCTTTGTTTTTAAAAAAGAAAAAAGAAAAATAAAAGAGCTTGTCACTCCCTGTGAATCATATACAAAATAACAAAAAAATCTCTAATAAAATAATTCCATAATAAATTGCTGAACATTTTCGATTAAGAAAATTGACACGTCCGAGAAAAAAAAAGTTAAATACTCCCCGATACATCAGGTCTTTCAAGTATTATGTGAATTTGTACTTTAAAAAATATGTAAAGTCTTAAGCCTCACAATCGTATAATTCAGTAAATATATTTTTTATATTTTTGTGTAACATAATAATATATGTGTAATATTGAGTTTGTTTAAATATAATATTTAATAATATATGTGTTGTATTACCTTTTTTAAATGTTACAAGTGAAATTAAGTATTATACAAACGAAAGAATTATATTATATGATTTAGAAAAAAAAAAGTTAGAAACTCGTTTAATTTATTAATTTAAAATTTTAATTTAAGTTAATATGTGATTTTACGTGAGAATTTTTTATTATAATAAAAAAATTAAATATAATTATTTTTAAATTTTTTTTATTATAATAAAATTTAAATTTTAAATTTAAATCGATAAAATAAATAGACTCTATATTATGTGAGATTTTTTTTTCCTTTTAATATCTTTTCAATATACATCTTTTGTATAAAAAGATGAGGATGTGCGCTATTCTTTTTTTCCTGAAACAAAATTACATTAGTATCCTGGACTTCTTATGCAAGTGCTTTGAGCAGTTACGGACCGCAATTAATCACCATTTTTTAGGAAGAAAGAGAGAAATATGTTAAGATTTGAGATGAATTAAAATTAAAAGGTTAATAGTTTACATAAGTTCATAAATATGTCAAATTACTGTTTTCGTTCATAACTTGTCTGGTTATGAACCATAACTTGACAAGTTATTGTCCATAATTCACGGTTTTTATTCATAACTTGTCTAGTTATGAACCATAACTTGACAAGTTTATCCATAAATTATCTGGTTATGAATCATAACTTGACAAGTTATGGCCTATTAATTTCTATAACTAAAAGTTTGCCTATATACTTTCTTAAGCTTTTCATATTGACCTATTTTCTACTATTTTCATTTTTTTATTGAACTGTAATTAATCAACTAATGACATGTTTATTTATTAGGAGTGGAGAATAATAATTAAAAATCAGAATTACTCTCATGTTTATTTATTTATTTTTATTTTAGAATAGAAATAAGAATGTGTGGGTCCCACACTAATTTAGAGTTGAGAAATGAGATTGACACTCCTCCACGCCTTATCAAATTAGCACTCCCAATCCTGATAGTAAATGTGAATTATGATTTTATTCTTAATTCTACTAACAAATTTGTGAATAGAAAAGATAAAAGTAAAAAATTAAAAATGCCTTAATTTACTTTCACGCCTCTCGTATCTCTTTGCTCACTTCTTTGATATTTTCTTCTCCTCAAAACACAACATTGCATCCACATCAACCAAGAACATCTCTCTTCTCTTCAAGGTGAGTCAATAACATAAATCATTGTGGTTCTTTTTTATTGAATCGCAAGTTTATTTATTTTTTTATTTTTTTGTGTTTATTTGTTGAATCTGTGATCAACCCATATTTTGCTCCTTGATTGCACAATATCATTTCAAGGATTCATGGAGATCATGACCATTACAATTTCTAATTACTAATTAAAAAAATTTCAGTGTGATTAGGTGTGATTGAAAAAAGGAGATCCAGACCATTACAATTTCTAATTACTAATGATAAAAATCTAGATTTGATTAAAAAAATCTAATTACTAAATAGTTATCTTAATATTACGATAGTTAGCATAATATACAATTTTTTTTTAAAGTTCAACACATAAAAATGTATTAAAAAGGTAGGTAAGTAAATTTATAACAGTTTATTCTGATTCTGGGTGTAAGTAAATGCATGAATGACATTAGGATTGATTCCGACTCTGATTCTTGGAACCTAAGTATACAGTTTATTCTAACTCCGATTCCTGACTTCGATTCCTGTCCACTCTAAATCCTATCCATTCCGATTAATGTCCACTCTGATTATGGATAAGTAAACATGTCTTACAATAGTACATTATACGTTCTTTTAAGAGGGACTAAATAAGAAATAGTAAATGAGAATAGAAAAAAATTTTGTTTTTTGTTTTATATCAAAAGTAAATATATCTTAATTTTTACTGTATCGATAAAATTGTAGTTTTAAACTATCATATATGCATTAAGTTAAGTTAGTTTTACATATATATATATATATATATATATATATATATATTGTTTTGACGTGACATTGACTAAACTTACGTTAAACAAAAATACAAATGTAGAAAGCTCCATATGTTATTGTAAGTGCGACAACGTTCAAAAATATGTTGGATTTTAGTACTTGTACAATTTTTTTGCTGGTGCTTTTTTCTTGAATCAAATAAACTGAAATTTATTTTTCACCCAAAATCTCTATATATTTTCTTATTTTCCTCCACTTTTTATCCCTATCAAACTTCTCTTGACTAATTTACTTTCTCAATTTTTTTTTTCTTTTTAAACTAAGATGTTAAGTTTTGAATAATGAGAATGGGTTATATTCATGATTGTCTGGATTCTCTTCATCTTGTTGCTATTTTTAAATTGTTTTTAAAATCTTTTTTCGATTAGTATCGATTTATTTAAATGGATAAGTCAATGAGTATGCCATTTTTTCTTCCAAGTGCTATATAAGGGGACTTGCTTCTTCTTAAAGCAACTGAGTTTAATTTAGTCTCTTGCCTTGTCAAAAATATAAAATAAAATACAAGCCACTTGAAATTTGAATCTTGCATTTCATTGATTGGCCGTATGGAATTTGTTTGTATGGAAGAAGATAGAGATGTTGGTTTGGAGGAATTTTCCTACTTGTTTATGGATGGCCCACCATAAATTAGGGAATACCTTGCAAAGTCAATGTGGCTCTTGGATTGATTATCGTATTTGTCCCCCACTCCTTTTTATTTCAATATCGTCTAAAAATCAAGCACATGCCACTTTTGGTTTTGGATACTGCTTTCGTTCGTCACTCACAGTACTGTTGACTTTTGAATTTTGTGGACGTTGTCCAAGCTTTGTGTCATGCAAGCGCCTCACGTGGGTGTTCTTTTCATGTACCTTCTGCCTACTAACCCAAGAAAAGAAAAAAAAAAAATAATGATAGTACGAGAAAAAAAAAATAGACTAATTATTTAGTACACTTCGTGGACTACGTCCAATAAATAATTAATATTTAGATAATTTGGTCATGTCACTCCAATTATTTTTCGACCAAACGTATATATATTTAAGGGATGGAGACAAATATCCTTTTAAAATTTATGGGTTTAAATTTTTATTTTTTATTTTTAATTAATATTTTTTAAGTTCAAATAATTATATTAGTAAAAAATGTATTAATTAATAGTAAAAAATAAAAATTTAAACTCGTACACTTTAAGAATAAGTTCAACAATTTTTTCTATTTTTTACCTTAATTTTTGTAACCATAATTGGTAAAAATACTCCACCTAAATATCTTATATTATTGTTAGGATTTTATTAATTGACATATTTTAGAAATTAGATGTAGAAATTTAAAAACATGTACAATCAGCAACTGGCGCTTTTGAGGAGATTTGATTGCTTGTGAAATCATGAAGATTCCTGGAGATTTGGGATAAGGTTTATTTGATGAAAGAAAAGATAGTTTTGGTATGATTTTGATTGCTTGTGAAATCATGAAGATTCCAGGAGATTTGGGATAAGTTCTATTTAAGGAAAGAAAAGATAGTTTTGGTATGAATGAGGTATTCAAATTAGGAGACTTTGCAGATATTATGGGAGAGAATTATGTGAAAAAGGGCAGTAAATTTGGGTTGACAAATCTCTAATCAAGTGGAGTATTAGTTGAAAATTATCACGTGGAGTACATTTGGTCTTCGTGGATTAGAATTTAAAAGGAATAAGATCAAACTTTATTTATATATATATATATATATATATATATTCATGGGATATATGTGTGAATGTATTTGTACGTGAAGTGAGGTGTGTGCGTGAACGAAAGTTGTGGTGCTGGGTGAATAATTAGTTTTTGGAAGAGCTATCTTAGTGGGATTTATATTGAGCAAATCATGGAGCTGATTTGATCAAGGAGTCTAATATAGACTTTTTTATATATACCACCTAAACAAGAAATAAAGGGTGGCTATTCAAGAGAAACTTCATAGAAAATATTTGAGAGGGGTTTAATAGAAAATATTCAGAGGAAAGTCTATGAGATAGTGAGCATTTGAGTGTTGATTGAACATCGTCCTTTCGGAGAATGATTAGAAGCTTTTGGGAGAAAGCGCAATGCCAACTAAAGGGATTTTGCCGTGCAGTTTGAAGACAAGTGGTGCTCGCTGGACAAGGCCATTAAGGAGATTCGACACAGCGGTGACAACATCAAGGAGAGAGTCTTTGGGTGTATAAATCCGATTAGTGTTTGGAATCCTTTGATCTTAGTAGATTATTCACTGTCTGGGTGTGGCCTCAGCTTCTCAGCCCACGGCCCAAGCACATGGAGGCCTGCGACATGGCCCTTGTTCGGCATGGCCCAAGCCCTGATCGGCCCGGCCCAAGCCCGCGAAACGGCCCATGAAACCGCCCATTTCAATTGGTCCAGGGGGCCCTTCGTAGGCCCAACGGGCGGCACGTGATGGGCCTCCCGTTTGGCCCGTCACGTGCCGCACATTGGGCCCGTGAAGGGCCTAACGGCTAGAATCCAGAATTTCACCCCAAAATCCCCTATAAATACCCCTTAATTCCACCATAAATCCCACACAACAATTCACTCTCAACTTCTCATCTCACTCTAATTCTATCTCTCAACTTGTCTCTTTGATTTTGATTCTAAGCTTTTTTCTTGAGTTCATTCATTTTCTTGACCTTTCATTTACAAAGTTCAATCAAGTTCTATCAATTTTCAGAAAATAGCCGCACTAAACTTCCTAGATTTCACTGCTATTCCTGAGCTTGGTGATGATGCATTTTTTGAGGAAAAAATGATGCCTCCCCACCCCACCTCCACTGAACCAGAAAATGTTCCGGTGGATAATGTTTCAGTGCACAACGAGGAAGCTGGAGAACGCAGCAGGGGAAAAAGACCGTGAACTTTTCCGTCATGGCAACATTTCCCCGAGGAGCCCCGACCAAATCCAAAAACAGGTGAGATGGACATACGTGCCGTATGTAAATATTGTAAAAAATACTTTTCTAATAAAAATGGTAGGAGTACTGGTCATCTGGATAGACATTGGAAAGTATGTCTACCGTTGCACCAAGGTGGGAGTGTGGACTCCCGCCAACAAATACTATCACTCACATCACAGGGGTTACAAAATTTAACATACGATGCACAACGTGCTCGTGAGGCACTAGTTAAATTTCTAGCTAGTGCTTAATTGCCTCTTTCTTTTGCAGATGATGCCTCGTTCGAAGAATTCATCCAGACAACCTTTTACCCACAATTTAAACGGGTAAGTAGAAACACAACTCGTTCTGATTGCATGAAAGTTTTTTATGCAATGAGACAATCTTTTGTTGATAATTTTAAGACTTTTAATGCTACTGTCTCTTGCACTTCCGATCTATGGGAGGGGTGCAATAAAACTGGATATTTATATGTCACAGCGCACTACGTTGATGACGATTGCGTTTTACAAAAAAGAATAATTGGTTTTCATTTATGTCCATATCCTCATAGCTCATCATCTATTTTTAGTACAATAATTAAAATTTTTGGGTTTTGTGGGATAGAAGATAAAATTTTAACAATTACTTTTGATAATGCGTCGGCTAATACAGCTGCAATTAATCTGTTTAAACGTAATTTGAAACCAGCATTTAGAGGGAAAATTTTTCATCAACGGTGTGCATGTCACATAATTAATTTAGTAGTTAAAGTAGGAATTGAACATATCTGAGCTAATCTTACAAATATTAGAGAATCATTATCATTCATATCTAGTTCTGGAGCTCGGCTCTAAGAATTCAAACAATATTGCAGGAACAGTCATATGCGGCCAAGAAAGTTTCTAACTGACGTGAGACATAGGTGGAATTCAACTTATTTAATCCTGATTGGCAGATTCCTGAGTATTTTTTTTTAAATTTCTAGAAGTTTTTTACAATGCTACTGAATTACTTTCTGGAGTTTATTATCCTACTGCACATTTAGCTTTACATCAACTATTTAATATTTCAGAAACATTTTCTTATTATAGGGATACATAACTTTTTAGAAATATAGTTAAGTGAATAAAAAATAAATTTAAAAGTTATTGGTCAGGTTGTCCTATGTTATATGCATTGGCAACCATTTTAGATCCTAGGTGCGGAGTAGATGGAACTGAATCATTGATGACTGCTACCGCAGATAATTTAGAAATAGATATGCAACTAAGTATTACTAAGGCTAAGAAAATGTTAGAAAAAGTTTTTAGTTTGTATGAAGTAAAATACAGCACAAGTAAAAAAGAACAGGGAACTTCATCGTCAACTACTAGTTTAAGGCCTAAAGGATTGTTGTGGAGTTTCTTGAAGAAGAAAGAGAAAATGGCAGGATTGTCCTCAACACAACCGTCTACGGAACTAGTAAAATATTTTGAAGCAAATTTTGTAATCGATGACGACAAACTAGACATCTTACAGTGGTGGAAGAGCAAGACCGATCATTTTCCAACACTATCCATAATAGCTCGTGACATTCTGACAACTCTAGTGTCAACAGTAGCATCAAAGCAAGCTTTTAGTGCAAGCAACCGAATTCTTGACGAGAAGAGAAGCAGAATGCATCCAGATATCTTGGAATGGCTAATGTGCGTTAAAGATTGGGAAGATGCCAGAAGACAAAAATAACAATACACAGATGATTCGATGCAAGAATATTTTTCTAACTTAGAAATAATAGAATCTTCTGGAAGCACTTAGGTTTGTAATTTACTACTCCTAGCTACTGTACTCTCTTTTCCTCCGCTAAGGTTTTGTCCCGATCTGCCCACGAGTTTTACTTAGCAAGGTTTTTAACGAGGCAGTCATTTATGTGTACTCTTATTACGTCAATTCAATAAAATCACATTTTTTGGGGCATATGATATATTTTTTTAATTAAATTTAAAAAAAAATACAAGGGCCGGGGTCGGCCCGTGAAGGGCCTGGGCCCAGGCCCGGCCCTGGCCCTTATGGACTAAGGCCAAGGGCCTGGACTGGGCCTGAGTTTTTCTTCTTAGGCCTGGCCTAGGCACGGTCCTGCACTGTGCAGGGCCGTGCCAGGCATGACCCAGGCCCTTAACGGGCCTGGTGTCAAGCGTGTCGTGCCGGCCCGGTACGGCACGTTTGACAACTCTACACTCGAGCTATGCTTCAGGATCACTCTACTCGAGATATGCTTCCGGAACACTTTTCCCTTGAAACACAGGGATTTTCATCTTGATACTTCCCAAATTGTTATCCGCTCAGTTCCTAACTTCTCTACATCATCCATATCTCATATGGCTGCCCACTGACATTCGATCCAACTCTTCCTCCAAATTGTCACCTTCAAAATCATCATTGTCCTCAACTCCCCTTCGGTGCGTCATGTTTTTCCTTGGAGCATTCGGTGGTGGTTGAGTTTGTGGGGTCTCCTCCTCTACCCTATCTAACCTCTCATGTATGTGTTCGAGCTCCGCCCTCATCATCTGTTTCATCTCTCCCATGAATGCCTACATTTGTAAATTTGGAGTAACGGTAGGTGGAATCTCTTCACTTGTGTTTTTCTCTTGATTCTGTGACATGATGAAAAGATTAAAAGGTGTTTTTCTCTCAATAAATAATTCACTCAACCTCTCGTGTTTCACTCAAATTAATTGGCTTTTACCTTCTAATATGCTTACACACTCTGCCTTTTTCCACTCGTATTCTTCTTTTAGTTCTTTCAAAACTAATCCAACAATAAGGAGGATTCAAGTAGCCAGTCGAGTGAAGACTCAAACCAAATGAATTCAAATTTGTCACAATTTTTTTTTGACACTCAAACTTTAAAGGGTCCGAAACTAATGAAAACAAGTGATTTTTGGCCCCAAAAATAGGGTCACCAGGCTTTTCCTGGATGAAGATCGTAGAGCTTGAAAAGGTATTCGATTTGATATATTATGGGTCCCGTAACGATTCATGGATTAAAAGTTATAGTCATTCCAAGTCACAGTCTTCTGATTTTTTAATCGGTTTTGTAAACCTAGATGAAGTCGAAATCTAACAATAGTAGTTGGACTCAAACTCAAAACAAATGGCTAGCTATTCAATTGCAAAAAAAAAAAAAAAAAAAAAAATTGTTTCAAATTGAAAACCCTAACCCTAATGTGCGATTTGTTTTTACTAAGAAAAAAATACAATAAACAAGAAAAAAGGATAGCAAAACCTGACGATCCTAAGCTCTGATACCAACTGATATGAACCCCGCCAACAACATGACGAAACCCGTAACCAAATATGGGATTACGATTCAAGATGTTCAAGAATTGATGGAAACTGCGACCCGTTGCTTAGCAAAGTAAGAACCTTGGTATGGTAAAGACGCCACAAACGAGTATGGAAAATCCGTTTGATAAGTCAAGTTGAACGCCACAAGGAAACCTTGATAAGTTTGGAATAGTTTCTTCAAGAACTCAAGAAGAATATCTCACCATGTGAATAGAACATCAAAACTATTTTATTAATTCGAATTTCAGCCTTAAAAAGTTGAAAACAAGATGAAGAGTTTAAAAATTGTCCTAATCTACCCTTAATGAGGTAGGTGCCTAAAGCAACATAAACACCTAAAGATAAGTTAAACACGCCTATAGATAACTCCTAAGGAAGGAATCCAAATTTGACTCTAACTCCTTCCTTAAAAACACCTAAAAGCTTATCCTAGGGAAGGAATCCGAATTTGATTCCAATTCCTTCCTTCTAAACACACCTAATTTAGAATTTAAATGCTAACTTGAAACTTAAATCTAAAAAGATAGGATTATGACGAAATTAAGTCTTCATCTGCAACCTTGACTTGATCCCTGGCTGGAAAATACGCCTACATCCTCTTGGACTCCCCCTTGCACGTGTATCTTGGAATGACATGCAAGTTGGATCGTGAGTGTTCCTTGCATCCCTGATGTCAAAAATCACTCAATGCAACCTGGAGTGATGAAAAATCTAAAGGTGGTCAGGAGTATGATGATGATCATATAAGTAATTTCATTACTTTCGATGTTTATACTGATCAATCTGTTTCTACAGACAGTGTTACAAAAGGTGTTGCAGACAGTGTTACAATAAATGCTGAAATAGAATCTATGAACAGTGAAAACGAATGAGATTTTTCATATTCTGAAAGTAACAGTGATGGTGAGGAGTTGACTGTTGATGCCATACATGAAGCTTATAAGACTATGTTCAATAAATGGGTTAAAGTGTGTACAATAAATAAGTCTCTACGAGAGCGCGTCAATGAGCTTGTCAAAGAGAATGATGTGTTGAAGAAAGTTGCTGATAATTATGAATTCCTTGCTGTAGAGAGAGAAAAGAAGTTGAAGGGAATAAGGGCTGAACTGGAGAGCACTCAGAAAAATTTGAAAATGATGAATTCTAGTACAAATAAATTGGAACATATTCTTTCATTGGGAAGATCAAGTGGTGATTGTCAAGGCCTTGGATACACTAGTGAAAGCTCAACATCCAAAATAGTGTTTGTAAAGGAGACACTCACTCCTGAATCTCGGACTACCCTCAGTAAGAAGGTTATTATCTCACCCTCTCGATGTAAAAGATTTGTCTCCATATGTCATTGTTGTGGTTTAGCTGGCCATATAAGACCAAGATGGTACAAGTATTTGAATGCTTTGAAGAGAGGTATGCTTCCTAATCCACCACATTCCGCAAGGACATTTAAAATGAAAGTTGATGTGTAAAATAAATTTTCTAGACGTGTGTGGGTAAGAAAATCTGATATAAGGTGTCATGAGGCTTATAATTATTTTAAAGCATGTACTACTAACTCTGGGTATTGTGGTAATGGTCACTCCAAGCTTTTCATAGGTGATGAAAGCAATATGCATGGGAGAATATTATATTCAGGGGGAGTAAGACTCGTAGAGGATTCAAGGAGAGTGATTTGCAGAGATCAATGACCTTGAAAGATGATATCTAGTGCGAAGTGTTAGTTTGAGTGTTCCAACAAGAGTTACAACATGATCTGCGACATCAGCTGCTGAAGAAGGGTCTACGGTGTAATTTTTATTTATTTATTTATTTATTTGTTACTTTGAAAACATTTGTTTCTATCTTTGGCTGTATTTTGACAAAAAAAGGGAGATGTATTATTTTTGTGTGAAGAACGGAAAAAGTTGTTAAGTTAGTGTTGTTTTTTATTTTTTTGTTTTGTTTGTTAGTTTTGCCAAACATGTCAAAGGGGGAGATTGTTAGGATTTTATTAGTTGGCATGTTTTAGAAATTGGATGTAAAAATTTAAAAACAGAAACAATCAGCAATTGGCGCTTTTGAGGAGATTTGATTGCTTGTGACATCATAAGATTCTTGGAGATTTGGGATAAGTTCTATATGAGAAAAGAAAAGATAGTTTTGGTATGATTTTGATTGCTTGTGAAACCATGAAGATTCTTGGAGATTTTGGATAAGTTCTATTTGAGGAAAGAAAAGATAGTTTTGATATGAATGAGGTATTCAAATTAGGAGATTTTGCAAATATTATGGGAGGGAATTATGTGAAAAAGGGCAGCAAATTTGGGTTGACAAATCCGAATTAATGGAGGAGGCAAAACTAATCACGTGGAGTATTAGTTGAAGATTATCACGTGGAGTACATTTGGTCTTGGTGGATTAGAATTCAAAAGCACTAAGATCAAACTTTATATATATATATTCATGGGATATATATGTGAATGTACTTGTACCTGAAGTGAGGTGTGTGTGTGAACGAAAATTGTGGTGTTGGGTGAATAATTGGTTTTTGGGTGAATAATTAGTTATTAGAAGAGCTATCTCAGTGGGATTTATGTTGAGCAAATCATTGAGCTGATTTGATCAAGGAGTCCAATATAGACTTTTTTATATATACCACCTAAACAAAAAATAAAGGGTGGTTATTCAAGAGAAACTTCATAGAAAATATTTTAGAGGGATTTAATAGAAAATATTCAGAGCAAAGTCTATGAGATAGTGAGCATTTGAGTGTTGATTGAAGATCATCTTTTGGGACAATGATTAGAAGCTTTTGGGAGAAAGCGCAGTGCCAGCCAAAGGGATTTCACCGTACAGTTTGAAGACAAGTGGTGCTCACTGGACAAGACCATTAAGGATATTCGACACGGCAGCGATAACATCAAGGAGAGAGTCTTTAGGTGTATAAGTCTGATTGGTGTTTGTAATCCTTTAATCTTAGTAGATTGTTCACTGTCTGGGCGTGGCCCGCCAGATGTATGTGCGCACTGAACTGCGATATCAATTCCTTGTGTCTTTTATATTTATGTTAATCTTTCTGCACTTATAATTTGTTGCTGTTAAATCAAAGAAAAAATATATACATCTACACGTATCTATCATCAGTGTTATAATGAATGTTATAACACTCTTTGTGACACCCGGTTAAAAACAGACCTTTCAATTATAAATCCATCTTTCAAATAATGTTATAATTAGTTCTTAAGAATTATTGTTTTATACTTTTAAATGATGAATTATTTAGTGAACCGGATGAACCGCATGTACACTTATAACATTTATAAAGTTTGTCTATGTCAACCTTTTACACTTTCCTTTTTCTAATGAATATTGCATTGACTGTTTAGTGAAAACCACCACAATTATTCTACCCAATTCCTTTTTTTAATCAATTAATTTTAATTATTATGTTTATTTTTAAATTACTATTATTCCTAAAATACTATTATTCAATTAGCTTTGTGAGCATCCCTGGCTATTCCATCAACAGAGGAAAAAGGTATCAATATCTATTCAAAGTTTTGTTAAAGAAGTTCTTAATTTATGATTTTTTTTTTCAAAAAATTTTGAGGAACTGGGTAATGATTCTTGTGTTATATATATATATATATATATATATATATAATATTGGTTTATACGGTGTTGTTTATTGTCATCTTGATATATTAGAAAAAGAAATCTTGATATATAGGTTTCATTTGGCCTTTTATTTGCTTGCATTCTTTCTCTGGTTATGCTACTGAATGGCTTTAGTTCTTTTGCTTGTTTCGCTGGCCCTTATGCCCTTTAATGAAGTATCAATTTCATTAGAAAAAAATCTTGATGCTTGAATAAGGATATATTAAAGGGGAGATTCTCTGATACGCATAGTATACTGGTAGATCAAATTTTTTAAATCATTGGATCTGCGTATCTTTTGACTTTTATGTGATTTTATATATATGTTGATACCAGAATTTCTCACACACCGATGGCCCACCGGCGAAGTATTGTCCCCACTTGGGCCCGCCGTGACGGGTGGGGTTTTGTCCCTTCGTAAAAGGCGCCTCGCTGGATGGAGGGGTCGGCACTTCAGGACTTTGTCCCTCTCCAGACCCCCGTCTCCAACCGATGTGAGACTCTTGGTGTACAACAGTGCCCCCCGAGTCGGGGGGACTGGGAAGGCAGGCTGTGGCCAAACGTCCCCAGTGGAGTCGCCAACTGTTGACACCAGAATTTCTCACATCGGTTGGAGACGGAGGTCTGGAGAGGGACAAAGTCCCGAAGTGCCGACCCCTCCATCCAGCGAGGCGCCTTTTACGAAGGGACAAAACCCCACCCGTCACGGCGGGCCCAAGTGAGGACAATACTTCGCCGGTGGGCCATCGGTGTGTGAGAAATTTTGGTATCAACAATATATCTAACGGACAAAAAACCTGATTATCGATATGTTGGCGTATCAGAGAAGGTTCCATTTTAGAGATGGTCGTTTAGCATCCAATTATTTCATTCAACATTTTAAGTTAGGGGAAAAAAAAAACTAACTTAGCAAGGCACGTGTTATAAAGTAGATAAAATTGAATAATGGTATTTTATAAATGAATTTAAAGTTAATTGATTAAAATAAAAAAAAAAATTAGGTAGAACAATTATAGTATTTTTGACTCAATAATCAATACAATGCACGTTAAGAAATAGAAACATAAATGTAAAAAACTAACATTTTGTGATATATTTACATTAAATGGATATACCACATAAACAAGGTAATACACCCATTCAACTGAATAATTCTTTCAATATTTCCTTAAAATCTGCAAGAAATTTATTGCCTACGATTTTTTAAAACAATATTAATTCCACTGCAGTGATAACACGTACAAGATACGCGTCCTTCTTGAATGAGCCTGCCCTAACTCTAAATCTCTTCTCATTCTTCAAGTTCACCCCGAATTTCGCCTATTTTTCCTACGGAAGAGAGAGGATGCTTTTGAATTTCTCATTCTTACAGGATATGTTTGTTTTCTTTTCTTCTTTTGTTGTTGTTTCAGTATTTTCATGATTAATGGAAATATATTTCCACTTAATTAGATATCTAATCGTGTAATGGTGATAACTTTGTTTCACTTAAGTCTTAATTTGGTTGCTGTCCCTTTTGCAGTTGCACTAGTTGCTTATGATTGTTGTCCTTTTCAATTTCTGTTCGTCTTCCGTTTATATAGTTCTTTTCCTCTCTCTGTCGTTCTTGTTGTTGTTATACTTGTTGCAATAAGTTGCAAGTGTACATATATATATATATATATATGTATATTCTTATACTTAATTCTCTTTATTTATGAAAGTCAGCGTCTTGTTATAAATACCGTCAAAAATATTTTTGGGCTTACAATTCTATAGAAAAATCAATTAATTGTCAACTTTTTGTTACATGGCATATAATCTAAGATTAAGATATTCCGAACTACTGAATAATTAGTCTTATTTTCTGCCCATTCTTGTTTACCTCTTCTTTTTATGCAACTTCTAACGTGGAACCCTCTAAAAAGAAATCTATTGGTAGAATCTCCGGTTTTAATCGTTAGATTAGTTTTTAAACAATCAGATTTATACAAGTCTTTTTTTAAAAATAACAGCGTGTTTTTTATCATGTTTTGAGTTTGCGTTTTTGGCCTCTGGCCTGTTCGTCTGTTTTCAAAATCTTCTTCTATTTAAAAAAAAAAAAGGGTATCATGGGACAAGCCAAAGGGCTGGTCCGGAAGGATGTGTAAAGCAACAAATAATTAAATTAAACTCGGGAGAAAATTAACCAAAAATACCACTTAGAATGGTTCTAAGTAACATTTACGCTATCAACGTGGCAAAGTAAAAAAATATATACATTTTGAGAAGAAGATTTTGAAAACAACTTGATCAATCAGTGACTGATCATTGACGTTACCTTATACATGCATTAACTATACAACTTGATCGTAAGGCTGCTAAATTATCCAACGGCACATATGGACAGAAATAGATTACGTCTGTGTAAATTAAAGCGTAGTTGTAACTTGTTCAGGAAAACCACTCCTACAATCCAATGTAGCAAAAGTCAAGCTCAAAGTCTGTTTTGTGTCTGCCAATTGCTGAGCATTTCCGTTCTTACAATCCGATGAAGGGGACACAAGAAAAAAAATGAAAGATGTCATATATATATATATATATATTTTCTTTCATTTCATTATTGACATCCATAGGGTAGTAACTAATGCCTGAATCAACTTGATTCGGGTTCTAAAATATATAAACAATGGCCATGTTTGGTAGCTTATATTGCATTGTATTGTATAAAGTGTATATTGTATTGTATTGTGTTGTATTATCATAATATAATACGGTGTTTGATGTCATGACATATTGTATAAGGGGTCAAAATACAAATATTTAATAATTTTGGGGTTAAAATGTAATTTTTGAAAAGTTTTGAGATCAAACTGTAATTTTTTTAAAAAATTTGCGGTCAAAATGAATTTTTATAAAAATTTTAGGGTCAAAGTGTAATTTTACAAAAGTTTTGGGATCAAAATGTAATTTTTAATAAATATAAAATTTGTATTGTGCTCCTAAATTTTTTAACAATTATAGGCTCCAACATGACCATATATTGGCCCGACTCCGACTTCTAGTCCTGCCCAATTCCGACATAAATTATTGATTTGCTATAAAATAATACAATATAATACGCTAAGAATGAGTTGTATTTAATAGTACGACATAGATCGTATTAATTTACTATCTGTATTAGTTTATATAATATGATGATCACACTAAATATTATATTATTGTATTATTATACAATACGGTATTTTTAAACAAGCATGTCCTATATATATAAAACCTAACCTAGCTGATGGAATGGATCAAATTAAGTAAATCCCACTTAATTAGTGTTCTTAATTATCTTTGGATCTCAAAGCATGAGTCAAGTTTCTATAGGATGATCATCAATAGCCAAAAGGATTATTGACTTTGATACTTGATAGGCTTGCTAGACAAGTATTAACCCAACCCACTTCCCAAATGTGCCAACACACAGAGTTTGCATAACGACATAAACTGGGGCACGAATTTTGGGCTTAATTATGCCAATATATTCTAGTGAAGCCTTTGCTCCGCTGAATTTTGGGTTATTGATTCATGATAACAAAGCCAGATCATGATCACAATTCACGGTAAAGGCCCATTTTGTTTTTGTTTTATGGAATGACCCACAATATATTGTTAATTTGTTATTCAGTTATGGTAAAAGAAGGTAGGAATAAAGTTGGATTGGAACTACTTTTTTCCTGGAAAATGAAATGGCAGTATAGCAAATGGCAACCCCCCCCCCCCCCCCCCCCTCCCTTTCTGT
The DNA here is from genome assembly GCF_000414095.1 of Morus notabilis. Lineage (NCBI taxonomy): Eukaryota > Viridiplantae > Streptophyta > Magnoliopsida > Rosales > Moraceae > Morus > Morus notabilis. The sequence goes on along the minus strand of NW_010360304.1, from coordinate 160,054 downwards.
AGTGCGTAGGCCATACTGTGAAAGCTTTTTGACCTCAACGTAAAAGCCGGTTCTCGTTCGTACATTGCCCAAGGGAAGTGACATTGACATCTTAATCATACGTTGATTGAAGATAATTTAATTACTAACTATCGTTTAGTTCATTAATTTAAGTTTTTAATTTAAATTAAGATATTATTTATGTGAAAAAATTTTACTATAATAAAAAAATTTAATATGATTATTTTTTAAAATTTTTTACTGTAATAAAATTTAAATTTTAAACTCAAATTTATAAAATGAATAAGGCCTAAACATATTTATGTAGTCGTATTAGTTAAGTGATGATTCTGAATTCGGTCCAATTTTTAGAGAAAACCATAATCTATATGGAGTCGCATTACGTTGTAAAAGGCACCAAATTGCCTGATACTAATGGCATTACAGTTGTAAAGGACAATATAGAATTTTTCTACACATGATATAGGGAAAATAATAATAATAATAACGATTTTTTTTTCTCTTATACTTTTTGGTTGCTTGATTGGATGGTGAACTCTTTCCCTTACAGAACTTGATAAATATAATTTCTTTTGCTCTTTTTCTTATTCTTTTCTTTTTTTTTTTTTATAAATGAGGATGAGAATTCGAACTCTTATGTCTCGTTTGTTTCACCGATTCGAGTTTTCAGTTATAGATTTCTATAGTTAAAAACTCTCAGAAAATTCACATTTAACTTTTTCTGTTACAGTTAAAACTTATCAGAAAATGTCACATTTTAGCTCGAATTGAAAACTCGAATCCGTGAAGCGAACTAGGCCTTAATTAACTTTAAAATCAATATTAGAGATAGAGGTAAATTTTCTTCTAACCTATGCTTGCAACCAAGAATGATCGAATCAATAAGATAGCGTGTCTTTGAAACTGTTTTCTAAAGTTAGATCTGCATAATTTTTTATATTAAAGAAGATCATATTGGAGTGATTTACAGTTTGTTATATGGACTTTTGAATTCGTCCAATTCATAGTGTGAGCATGTATAGTAAAGGTGACACAATTCGTAGGGATTGATTAAAGGTAAAAACCACTTTGGATTGATTCTATTCGTCCTTTAACAAAAGATAAAACACTAATGGGACACACTTATATATACTCTCTTTCTTTCTCATTGTCTCGTATCCAGTCCCAGTTCTTGTTTTCATGACTCGAGCAAAAACAAAAGTCAAGTTTTTATTATATAATATATATTTTTTCTTTCACGTATTCTTTCGTTTTACTTATACACGTCACAATGGAAACGTTAATACATGGAAATCACACCAAGCTTTCGATCTTTTTACTATAAGTTAAATATCTAATTTTCTGTTTAATGCCAGATCATATAATTTTCTTTCCTCTCTAATCCTTAATTTGTAGCGTAATGACGCATGTGTAACACGTTGAACGACTTCGTGTGCTTTATCCTTTAAACACTAACTAAAGGACATGAAGCTCTGAGCATCTTATGCTTTGTTGAATCACACTTAGCTTTTACGAATACTGGTAGATTGTAACATTTTTGTTGCTTTTTTTTTTCTTATTATTTGTTTTCCTTACTTTAGGAACTAAAATAATTTAAGGTCCGTTTAATTTATTGATTTAAGTTGAGATGTGATTTTATATGATAACTTTTTACTGTAATAAAAAAATTAAATGTAACTATTTTTAAAAACTATTTACTATAATAAAACTCAAATTATAAACTTTTATTACATTTTAAACTCCAATCCATGAAATAAAATAAAAAATTTTAAACAAAAGAAAGAATAAGTACATTGCGTCTTTTGAGAAATTTATGTGATTTAAATAAATGGAAGAAGACAAATTTGTAGTAATGCGCCACTTTCTCATGGTGTCGGTGGTCACTTGGAAATTAAGCACTTTTTATTGGATAATAATTGGAGAATAAAGTTATATCATTGGTCTCTTTTTTTTTTTTTTTTTTTTGTCGAACGTATCATCTAATTTTTCTAGATTACTTGTAACCCATATTCCCTAAAATATTTATCCACAAATGCTACGTACTCCAAAGAAAATGGAAAAATTAAAAAAAAGGCCAATTTATGAACATTTTAAAATGATTTCACTTTGAATTATATAGAAATAAAAATTACATTTTCTTAGAACATTATTAGGACCATTTCTAAAATGCATTTTGTTCTTTTTCAATAGAGAGTGTTATGAATACAAGAAAAAAAAAAAAAAAAAAAAAAGAAGCTGTATTTAACTATGTTTTTCACGATATGTGTCGAGTATATAAAGTATAAAGCCTTAAAATATGAAAACGAAAGAGGAAAACGACTCATTTTCTTTTCCCTCAACAATTGTAACGGTTGATCCTGCCTAGCAACCATTCTCATTAGCATTAGATAATTAGTTGATTCCATATCTGATCACTTCAGTGCTTGTGTTTTCCTTTTTAATTAATTTAGCATTTTGGTCTAGTACAAAAGTTATTTGTTTATACAGCTGTCAACTTTTACTTTTGTTTCATGTTATCACTTTCTCGCTTTAATCTCTTCTTTCTTCATCATTCCAAAAAAAAAAAAAAAAAATAAATAGAGTGAATAGGTACTGCCTTGTCATCTCTACTTTGTCCTATAAATATATGCTGTAGAAAGTTCCACTAAATGATTACTATTCCATAAATTAATTGCCAACATTTTTCTTTCCCTGATCAAATTAGATGCCAACTTAGTGAAAGCAAAAGATACACCATCATATATATATAATATAAACAACGTTTAACAAATATTTTCTCAATTTTCCTCTACCACAGAAGCGAAACAATATGCCCGTAGTATATAAATAATTCCAGGAAAGAACAGCAAGAATAACGTGGTTGCTTTTTTTACTGGGAACTATAGAAAATAGAACTTAAAAGAAAAGAGGATCATTCGATGCGTACTGTTTACAATGCCACTGAATTCTTTCTTTTCGTTTCAATTATAAATTTTCAATGGAATAAAATGCTTTTTTGTCATATTTTAGCTATGTTGGTCGCGGCAAAAACCAGGGGCTTATACTTCAATCGATGAGAAAATGGAAAATGTAAGCTTGAAATTAATCAAGAGACATAAAAAACATAGAATCTAGTCGTATATCAGGTTTCCAACGCTTCCGAAAAAGTACCATGTCTGTAAGGCTAAAAGAAAAAAAGAAGAGAAACAATAATATTTGTCCGAGCCGGAAAAGAAACTAGGAAAAAAAAAAAAAACCGAGAAAATAAATCCAACATAATTGAGTGAAGTCAACTAGATCATGACCTAACTGTTTATAGTCCAAAGCATGCTATGTAATCAAACTGACGCCAATAATAGTATAACTCTAATCATCTCTCATATTATATTACTGATTATTACGTGGAAATTTCTAAATGTATCATTAGAAATATATCTTTTTTTGGAAAAAAAAATGTAAAACCTTAGTTTCTCCACATGGAGAGAAGCAAATTTAATATAAGTATGCCATCAATGTTTTGACATTCACCAACAAGCACATTCGAAGTAAAGATGACCCCCTTCCCAACACTTTTCCTGTCACTATTCACCCTACTCTCCACTTCCTCACCCGGACTAGTACTTTCCCAACAAGCTGGATGCGATCCGCCGCAACGTCCCCGGCCTTTCCCACGTGTCCGCCCCCGCCCGCCGCTCTACCCGCCGGGCCTAAACCTACTGCCGACCCAACCACCAAACAACCCCGGACCCCTGGCCAACAGGGCTAGAATCCTCTTCATCACCCAAGAGCTCAAGCGCAACATTACCTACGACCCTTTCAACTACACCGGTACATGGGTGGGCAACAACTACTGCCTCTTCAAGGGCTACTACTGCGACACCGTCCCCGACCTCAACATCACCGGTCTCGCAAGCATTGACTTCAACGGCGCCAGATTCGGAGGCCGTTTCCTCAACTTCTACCGCTATAGCCGAAACTTACCCGACATCGCCCTCTTCCACGCCAACTCCAACAACTTCTCCGGCGTCATCAACCGCAACATCAACCAGCTTCGTTATCTCTACGAGCTCGACCTCAGCAACAACAGGTTCCTCGGAGCCTTCCCTTTCTACGTCCTCGGAGCCACCAACCTGACCTTCGTCGACCTCCGGTTCAACCGCTACGCCGGCGGGGTTCCAACTCAGCTTTTCAACATTGACACCGATGTCCTTTTCATCAACAACAACGGCTTCGCCAACACAATCCCCACCAACTTCGGCAACACCCCCGCCAGCTACCTCACCCTCGCAAACAACAACTTTTCCGGAACGATCCCGACCAGCATCGGTCGTGCCTGGAACACCCTAAAGGAGGTTGTGTTCCTCAACAACCGGCTCACCGGTTGTCTCCCTTACGAGATCGGGTTTTTGGGCCAGGCCACGGTGTTCGACGTTGGCGGGAACCTCTTGACCGGCCCAATACCGCAGTCGTTTGGATGTTTGAGGAATTTGCAGTACTTGAACTTGGCTCACAATCAGCTTTACGGCCTAATTCCGGAGTCGCTGTGTAGGCTGCCGAATGCTTATAACTTTACGTTGTCGTATAACTTCTTTACGCAAGTTGGGGTGCAATGTAGGAGGCTGATTAGGGCTGGGACGCTCAATGTCCGAAGGAACTGCATATTGGGACTTCCCGACCAGAAATCGACGGCTGAGTGTGGTCGTTTCTTTTCTAGGGCTAGGACTTGCCCGCGTGAGAATACATTCAGCATTGTTACCTGCAATATCTCTGCCACGGCGTCGTTGGTGGATGCTCGGAAACTTGAGGAGATTGCCGCCCCTCCGCCGCCGCGGACCTATGCTGTGCTAGAGAAGGATCACCACTGATTGTGATATCTATTGGTGTTACGTGCTATGTTTAAGTGAATAAGCTGTCGTACATACGTGCGGTATATTTTCAATTATCAGGTCTGTAATTAATTTCCTGTCTTTAAGTGGTTTTTGTGTTCGTGTTTCTGTTTGTCTTTTTGGTATTTTTTTTCCTTGTGGAAAAAATTATTTGTGTGGGAATTAATGTGCCGTCTGGTAATTTGAGTATTTTTATGTCTTTCATGTAGAAAAAACAGGGAGATTTCCTGTTGTTCACTACAAGGGTTGTATTATATTTCCTAATAGTCGTAAAGAAACACTTCCGCTTGCTGGGCCAAAATGTGTGTGTTGTAGACTTGTCTTCATTTGACCACAACTTTGAGCTGGACGATCTTCGGCCCCGTGTACTAATATTTCTGTGCGTTCAAATTGTTCTTTTTTCCCAATGGAATAAATGTGGTAACGAGGTAATAATTGATGTTTTATGTTCGTTCATTTCATCGATTCGACTTTTGTTATAATAAAAAATTCTCATAAACAATCTAATTTATTTTTTTTACTACTATAAAAAAATCTCACATAAAATTACATCCCAACTTGAATTAAAAACTGAATCAACAAATTACAATAAAAAACTCATAAAATATCACATCAAACATATGACGTAAACGACATGACGTCTTTTATTTGAAAGCACTCTTCTTAGTAGTTGTCTGTTGATTATATGAAAAACGACATCTCGTTTTTGGGTTTGACGGCTTGCTTTCTTTTAATTAAAAATTGACCACGTGTTTCTTGTTACATGTCACTTTGTAGTCTTAGGTATGCTATTGCAGTGTCGGTTGTGTCTAAAATCGACAGCGCCTTTTAAAGAGGAAAATTTTATACGTTAATTTAGAAAAACTTAAGCCTCGTTCACTCCACGGATTCAAATTTTTAATTTGAGTTGAAATGTGATATTTTGTGAGAACTTTACACTGTAACAGAAAAAGTTAGATGTGACATTTTTTGAGAACTTTTTACTGCAGAAACTTAAAACTGAAAACTCAAATCGGTGAAATGAACGAGGCCCAGTGTCTGACCGGAACGGCAGTTGTATAATTCTATATAAATTGTGTATATTTACATGTAAAGTCTCGTATATTTAACTTGAAATACAACAAATCAGTCAATATACATATTTTCATATTATGTGTTCACTAATTGCTATAAAAAAATACATATTTCGAGGATTAATATACATTATCATTTCTTATAACTTAATATATACATCTTTACATGTAAATATACATAATTTTATGTAAATATACACGACTTTTTTCTTAATATACATTGGTGTTCTGTTATATATATATATATATCCATATTTAAATTTTGGTTTAAAAATTCTAAAGTCATTAAAGGTTGCCTTTTGAATTTTAAAAATTCTTGTTTTATCTCTTAAATCTTAAATTAATCTCATTTAATCCCTAATTCTATTAGATTTTTATAAAAAAAAAAACAAAAATAAAAAAAGAGGAGAATAAGGACTCGTTCATTTCACCGATTCATTAATCTCATTTAATCCCTAATTCTATTAGATTTTTATAAAAAAAAAAAAACAAAAATAAAAAAAGAGGAGAATAAGGACTCGTTCATTTCACCGATTTGAGTTTAAAATTCGAGTTTTGCTACACTAAAAAGTTCTAAAAAACAGCTACATCTAACTTTTTTACTACAGTATCAAGCTCTCACATAAAGTTACATCTCAACTCGAATTAAAAACTCGAATCAACGAACTAAACGGGCCCTAAATGTAATCAAGTGGTTTTTTTTTAAATTTATTTTTAACAGAAAGACCATGTGAATGTGATTATATTATTTCTTTTTTTATTTTCTCAATCTATTAAAATTAATTTTAAATTTAAGAGATAAAATGAGAGTTTTTCAGCAAAGTGGAAATAACCTAAGGTTTAGAGGGCACTCACGAAAATAATTGTTCTTAAATTTTCTTATAGTTGCTCGTTATTGCTTAAAGTTATAAGTTTTCATAAGAGAAACGACACCTAGTATGTACTCTGTATCATTAATCGAAAGTGAGCCTTAAATGATAAACTGCGTGAAGTTTCCTATTAACGACGTATCGTACTTTAGAAATCTTTGGTCGTTGACATGAAAACTACATGTAGTTTATTATTTGGCATATTAACGAATAGTCGTTTTTCTCACGTTTGTTGCTGCTTATTTAGCAAACTACATATCGTTACGAGATCGCAAAATATGTTACTTTGTTGTTTTAAGCATTTCGTCATTTCTGAATTCTGATTCCTCTATAGTTGAACATCTGGAAGCCAAAATCGAACAGTAAGATCTGGTTGTCAAGAACCCATTATAGATGCATAAGCGGCTCCGGTCTGTATCTCTGAACAGCTTTGGTTTTTTTTGCTCATGAACTGCTTTGGTTCATTATACTATATTGGTCTCTAAATCTTTTGTGTTAACAATACTTATTTTGCTCGGTGTCTGACTAGTACTTAACCGCGCGCGTTTATATTTTTTTCCTTGTCGCTGAGCGTTAGTTGTAGTTTATAAAATCTTTAAAATTTGTCGTCAGCTAATTATACATTGTGTTTTAAGTTTCATGTGGTTCTATTTAATTATTACGTTTCCGATTAGAGAACTCGGTAACCCACATATTAGCTGCTTTTACTTTTTTTATATTCATGGGATGTTATATATGTTTGGCCCTAGGTTTAGCAGTTGTTTTGTACAAGCTGATTTAGCTAATATTGAATAAATCAAGCCATCTTCCTTTTAAAAATATATATATTTCATATTTATTGATATGTCCGCTGTTTACTGCTAAAATAAAAGTTGTTTTTTAAGTTAAAAAATACATGTCGTTTCATTTATGGTATTTGCCGTCTTTTATTCATATAATACGACATATTTCTTTATGGTAAATGTTACTGTCGTTTATCCGGGAATGTGCGACCAAATAAATCCAAATATCGGTATTTTTCAGTAAAGAATATCCTCTGCATAGGGTAGAATACAATGATTTCTTCTTCTTCTTCTTCCTCTTCCTCTTCCCCTTCCCCTTCCCCTTCCTCTTCTTCTTCTATCGAAAAGAACATCACTTGAAATAAATTACTTTTTTTGTTCTTCTTCTTCTTCTTCTTCTGCTATCGAAGATCACGAGAAGAACGTGACTAATTTTAAAGGGAAAGATGACAAATACCTTTTAGAGTGTATGAGTCTAGATTCTTTCCTTTTACTTTTGATTAATATCATTTTTATCATTTAGAGTTCATGAGTCTAGATTCTTACCTTTTACTTTTGATTAATATTATTTTTAGTCAATTACTATATTATTTAAAAGGGAAGACCCTTCCCCTTCCCCTTCTTCTATCGAAAAGAACATCACTTGATATAAATTATTGTTTTTGTTCTTCTTCTTCTTTTGCTATTGAAGAACATGACTAACTTTAAAGTGAAATGAGACAAATACCCTTTAAGTATATGAGTCTAGATACTTTTGATTAATATCATTTTTAGTCAATTACTATATTATTTAAAAGGGCCTTCCCCTTCCCCTTCTTCTTCTTCTTCTTCTTCTTCTTCTTCTTCTTCTTCTTCTATCAAAAAGAACATCACTTGAAATAAACTATTGTTTTTGTCCTTCTTCTTCTTCTGCTATCGAAGATCATGAGAAGAACATGACTAATTTTAAAGGAAAATGAGACAAATACCCTTTAGAGTGTATGAGCCTGGATTCTTACCTTTTATTTTTTATTAATATCATTTTTATCCTTTAGAGTGCATGAGTCTGGATTATTTCCTTTTACTTTTGATTGATATCATTTTTAGTCAATTACTATATTATTTAAAAGGGTCTTCCCCTTCCCCTCACCCTTCCCCTTCCCCTTCTCCTTCCCCTTCTTCGTCTTCTTCTATCGAAAAGAACATCACTTGAAATAAATTACTGTTTTTGTTCTTCTTTTTTTGCTATCGAAGATCACGAGAAGAACGTGACTAATTTTAAAGGGAAATGAGACAAATACCCTTTAGAATGCATGAGTATGGATTCTTATCCTTTACTTTCAATTAATATCATTTTTATCCTTTAAAGTGCATGAGTCTGGATTCTTACCTTTTTATTTTTGATTAATATCATTTTTAGTCAATTATTATATTATTTAAAAGGGTATTAATTAAGAGTAAAAGATAAAAATTCAAACTCATGCACTCTAACTCTCTGAGTATAAGTTCAACAATTTTCTCCAATTTTTAAGCTCATATTGGACAAGCTTTCTCAATTCAATTCCTAGATCCCTTAGAAGGAAATCCATCTAAAAAGTTAGCAACATATAAATTTCATATAATCACGCTTTCTGTACCTCTATTAGTACGTAGTTTTAGTTTAAGATAAAACCAACCATGTCCATTGTAAATATAGCAGCATCAACAAATTGCAAGAGAGACAAACTTGGCCTGCTTTCTTTTCTATTAATAGAGCACTCATATATAAACCGTCGTCACCAAAATGGTAATGCTGGCGCCTAGCTGGACCCAATTACACTTATCCTCCACAAAGAAACTGGCACTGGAATATCCAGCATGAAAGTAGGAAACTTGAGCCTTAAAAAATTGTTAGAATTTAAGAGTAAATCGACCACTCCAACAATCAACAATAAACAACACAATACATACATACATAAATACATACATACGTACATACATACATAAATACATATACTGCGACAAAACTGATGAGTTGATCTGTTCTCAGTTGACTAGCTTCATCGTAATAAAAAGATCCCTCAAAATACAGTAAGTCATAACCAATTGGTCATTTCCTTTGGACACTGTCATTGAGTTGGTTATAGGTGAAGACTTAAGACTTGTACGGCAGTTAATTTGTCTGAGCACCTCACCGAACAAAACAGTGGCTACTCCGCATCATTCATTATTGTTTTCTCCCATTCTTGATCTGGTATCACCACTTATGACCCACCACGCCTAGTACCAAGCGAAACATTTTTTTTTTTTTTTTGGCGAAAGAAGAACGTTAGCATTTTTTTTATTTTTTTAGTGTGGACAAAAAAGAAGAAGAAAATTTGAAAAAAAAAAAAAAAAAATTGTATTGCGTTAATACATGAAAGAGAAATGAATCCCTATTTCTGACGCAACCATCTCTTCATATTAGGCTTCAACGTCCAAATATTCTCATTGACTTTCTCAGCTCTCAAAACCCACTTAGACAAACACCAAAAACAAATTAAGAAAAGAATGATTCCCATCTTTCCCATCCTACTAGCGTCTCTCATTCTAAACGCTGTACCGCATTACGCCGAGAAACAAAAAGTCGAATTTGTCACCAGCCACCACCGCAGCAGAGGCAGATCACCACCACCACCACCAACTACGCCGAAACTTCTCGAATTTGCAGACGAAAGGCTTGCTGTAGTTTACCCCGTCATCCAAAAATTCAAGTCCATCATAACCTCTGATCCTTTAAACATCACCAAGTCTTGGGTTGGCTCTGACATCTGCAACTACACAGGCTTCTACTGCGAAAGCCCTCCAGATAATGCTTCCGCCATGGCCGTTGCTTCCGTCGACTTCAACGGCTTCCAACTTTCTGCTCCGACGCTCGACGGCTTCCTCGACCAGCTTCCAGACATAGCTCTTTTCCATGCAAACTCAAACAACTTCTCAGGAACTCTCTCTCCCAACATCGCCAAGCTTAAGTATCTCTACGAGCTTGATGTAAGCAACAACAAATTGTCTGGGTCCTTTCCCAATGCTGTTCTCGGCATGGAAAGCCTGAGTTTCTTGGACATAAGGTTCAATCTCTTCACCGGGTCGGTCCCACCTCAGATTTTCCTGCAGATTAATCTCGAAGCCCTCTTCATCAACAACAACAATTTCACGCAGATAAAGCTTCCGGATGATCTCAGAACGAGCTCTCATATCATTTATCTAACCTTGGCAAACAACAAGTTCATAGGCCCAATTCCGCCATCAATCGCGAAACTGTTTTCCTCTGTGACTGAGGTTTTGCTTCTCAACAATGAGTTAACCGGTTGTCTTCCTTACGAAATAGGGTTTCTGAAAGAGGCGGTAGTGTTTGACGTTGGTAACAACCGGTTGACCGGTCCGTTACCCTTCTCTCTCGCGTGTTTAGAGAAGGTGGAACAGCTTAACTTCGCCGGTAACTTGTTGTACGGCATGGTACCGGAGGTGGTCTGTGATGAGCTGAAGAATTTGGCAAACTTTTCGTTGTCGGATAACTATTTCACGTATGTTGGTCCTCTTTGTAGGAGATTGATTGAAAGAGGCGTTCTTGATGTTAGGAGAAATTGCATTCCTGATCTTCCATACCAGAGATCCATGGAGGAATGTGGGGCATTTTTTTCGTATCCTAGGAGGTTCTGTCCCTACATGTGGTCTTATAATCACATTCCCTGTCAGCCTCCTCATTACCCTAGATATTCTCGTGCTTCTTCGAGCCCTCAAGTGCCTTCCCCACACTGACCCCCTCTGCTCATATTCCAAGGGACAAAGTTTGAATCATCTTTTTTTTTTTTTTTTTAATTTTTACTTGTAATCTCAAGAGTTGAATTAGGAATTGTACGCATGGTAATTCAATATAATTACATGCCTTTGAGACTCGACCATATATATGGTCTTGAAAAGTTCAGTCGTGCAATATTGTATTCATGACCAATCACATTAATGTATCCATTAACGACGACAATGTGTTCAAATACGTGGACACTAAATATCCATTACTGTATGTATGTATGTGTTTATCATTGTTGAATTTGAAAAAATATTATAATCTAGTAAGAAATTGTTAATGGAATGCATTGCAGTGGGTTAGACAACACTAAATGGTGTTATCTGTGCAGCCATGGGCACTGCAGCGCCTATTTGGTGCGCTGCAGCGCCTGCTAGAGAAGTGCCTGCGCACTACAGCGCCAGCTGTGTAGCCCTTCGGGGCATGTTGCTCTGGTTCATGCGCTGTAGCGGGAAAAACATCCGCTGCAGCGCCAATTCTACAGAAATCTATGATTTGTGTGTGATTTGTGATCCGAAACATTTCAAATTATTGTATCCATTAGTGATATACATTCACACATATCTGAACACCTATTAAGAATAAATATAACTGTTGTAATATATGTATTAATTAATGAAGAAATATCTTTACAATGAAAATGTACATTTATATGAATAGTTGTGATGTTTGAAGAGGATGTGTTCATTCATGAAATGACACATCTGTCTTTATTAATTTTTCAAAAAATTTACAGACTTTATTCATATTCTGAAACACAATATTATTGGTAGATAACGTGTCCAATAATTTGTTGTATTTTGGGGTAATTTGCAATAGAAACTCATTAGCAAACTTTGAGAAGTAAGTGCAAATAAAACCTTAAAAAAAATATTCCTATACGCCTCAAACCCATCTCGATTTCTGATTTCTTTTCATTTTTTTCTTCCTCTACACAGAAAATTCTCCAACAGCATTGTACGGTATGCTTACGAACTAAAGATGCATGACCTCTTTTCTTTTTGCCCTTGAGTTTATTTAGTAGAGGTATAAGTAAAAATTTATGACATGTTTACTTGTCAAGATTAACATATTTACTTACTCTTTTTTTTTTAATTCCAAGAGAATAGAATTAGTGGACCCTACAAAAATTTGATATTTAAAAATGGGATTGGCATTCATATGTCCCCCTCCGAATTGAGACTCACAATCATGATATTATTATTAAATTACTATTTTATTCCAATTTACTTATAAATGTTGGATTAAAAATAAAATACAAAATAAACATAATTACAACCTACATGTACTATTTCATATACATAATATTATAATATTAGCCTGATTTTATTAGCCTAATTATTTTTTAAAAAATTATTTCAACTTTTGATACTTTATTTTTATTTTTGTTTTATTATATACAAAACTTGACAATCTATTTTTGTTTTTCTTTGTAAAAAGAAATAGTTACACAACTTATTCTTACAATTTAATTATCCTAATATATAATAATTACTTTGATTATGATTAACATTTAATAATTATACTTTATTTTTTAAATTAAAAATACAAAAATTAATTAAAAGGTATATAAGTAAATCTATAACAGTTCATTTGATTCTGTGTTCAAGTAAATGCATGAATGATATTTAGACTGACTCTGATTATTTATAAGCCTGCAACCTAAGTAAACAATTTATTTTCTTTTTAATTTCTCACTCCAAATCCTCCCCATCCTAAGTCATATCCCTTCCAATTCATGTCCACCCGCCCGATTACAAATAAGTAAACATAATACCATCATGAACTTTGGGTGGGGGGCGCATTTTATACCAATCAATATAAATAAAAAAGTTTATGATTGAAGATATCAGTATAATGATTATATACTGTCTATTTATTAATGATTTTACTCAGTCAATCTTATACTTACATACCAACTCAGAAACTCACAAGTTTCTTCATAAAAAGGGATTCATATGACAATTACTTTTTCTTATAGATATAAAAAAAAAAACAAAAAAACTCATCATATAGTAGTGGTATTTATCAGATAATATATAGTTATCAAAAAAAGGGGAAAACAAAAAATGGTCCAAATTGGACAGTACAGCAATCCTGCTGAATATGCAGGTAAAATAACTTTTGTAGGGACATCAAATGCTGGCAGGCTATAATCATAATAATAATAAAAATTAAAAAGGGCCCCTGCTTGAGTGAGGTGAGGCTGATCATGAAATAATCTTCCACTTCAGTATTGAAGTGGTCCAGCTTAAACAATTACAAAGTGCCTCATCATTGCACTAGATTTTGATTAATAAATACGTATGTACCTTGTCAGTGGTCACTGTTTCTAAGTTTTGGTAGCTGCAACTAATTTTTCACTTGTCCTAAGTGGGGCAGCTGCGTATACCAAGTGGGGAGCTTTTCTGTTCTTTTATAAGAAAAAAAAAGAAACGGACAAGAACTAGTCAGGAATTTGCTAGCTTAGGACTACTGTACTAGATATCTTTTCCCATGCCAATAGGCATTTGCTGTTTGATTTGCCAATTATTATATATAGTTCGTGGAGTGGACGTAATGGATAATATTTATATAGACCTTTCCGCATCCTTCTTCTCTTCTCTCTTAGAGTTATTTACAAAATTATGGACTATCACATATATAAAGACAATTATATCCTCACATAATTAAAAAGGAGAAATAATTATTAAATCACAAAATAGGTAAGAAATTGGAGACAAATATAGTAAAATCAACAATTAAAACAAAAGTCAACACCTAAATATTAAACAAAATCAACATTTAATGAAATGTTTTCATTTTAAACAGAAGAAAAGTTTCTTAAATGAAAAAAGTATCGAATCTGTTAAAAACAGTGGCTCTATTATTTTGCCAAAAAAGAAAACATACTTAAAACTCTGCACAAACTACATCTGCTTCAAAACCAGTTCTAAAAATTCTTCTCATGAAAATAATGATCAAACCATAATAAAAATAAAAAAAGCAAAGCACTATGTAATATTATTCATGGAAAATCATTAAAAAAACGTTAGAATAAGGAAGAAACATCAACCATAATGAAAGAAAAATTGTAAATAAGAAGAAACGTAAAACCTCGCAAGAAAATACGAATAAAAAGAAAAAAATTTTCTCTAAAATAATGATAAGATCATAATGAAATAAAATTGTAAAACAATAACTAATATCAGTCCAATAGAGAAGAAACGTTCCAATAAAAAAGAAACATGATCAGATCATAATGAAAAAAACAATTCTAATAAAGAAAACACATAAAACTTAACCAAAAAATATGTACATAAAAAATAAATATTTTCATTAAAGTAATAATTAGATCATAATGAAAATCAAAATCAAAATGACAAGTAATATCATTCACGGAAAATCATTAAAAATAATATAATAAAGAAGAAATATGATCAAACCATAATGTTTAAAAGCTCTATAAAAAAGAAACATAAAACCTCGCAAGGAAAATAATGATTAGACCATAATGAAAGGAAAAAAAAAAAAAACATGTACAGAAAGTAAATATTTTCACTAAAATAATTTGAGACCATAATGAAAAAAAAATATATAAAACAAAGAAACTTGCAACAAATAACACTGAAAAATGATTGGAAAAAACCATGACGAGCGAGTATAGAAGTAACAACGTAAACAAACCACAAACCTCACTACAACAAAAAGGATTATTAGCAACGACATTATTAGCGACAACATTTGTCGTTGTTAAAATTACCGTATTAGTGACAACATGTCATCGCTTAAAAGAGAACAAAATTTTTGAACGACTTGTCATTGCATTCCATATTTGCGATGACACGTTGTTGCACAAACTTTATATAATTACGACCACATGTCATCACTAAAATGGAACTCCATATTAGCGACGACATGTCATCGCCAATAACCATTGGAGTCAAAACTAATCTGACACCAATAATTTTGGTGCCAGTTTGTACATTATTTGCGAGGACATGTCGTCACAAATATTGATGTTACAGTTGGAGTTGATGTGTCCAAAAAGAGGCGGGAAATTTGGCGCTTTCCTGCGAATAGGTTCAAGATATTTTTTTATTTTTTGCGACGACAATGCAAAACGTTGTCGCCAAAAATGGTTCCAGAAAATTCTTTTCAGAACGACTTTTTTGCGACGACATGTGTCGTCACAAAAAAATGTTCCAAAAAATTCTATCAATGACGACTATTTTTTTACGACGACACGTGTCGTCGCAAATAACTGGAGATTTAATTTTTTCCAAAAATAGGGTGGAAACTTTGGCGGTTTCCTGAAAATGATTTGTGATGACATTGTTAAATTGTCGGCGCAAAAAAGGGGCCAGGGTATATTCCTCAAGAATATTCTTAAAAATATTAATGAGGTGAAGAAGAACGCCATTGTTTTAACATTAATTGCAACGAAGATTTAATATTTGTTGCGACGACATAATGTCGTCGCAAAAAATGGTCTGTATAAATGTGATGCCAGACCTCTTTCCGCCATTTTTTCCGGTGAGCTCTCGATTTTCTTGCTTCCTCTCCGTCCAAAACCGCCTCATTCCGTCCAGAACCTTCAAAAAAAGCTTAAATACTTCATTCTCTCTTCAAATCATTCATTTGCACCGAAAAATATTGTGAAAAAAACTGTGTTTTTTCCTCGCCGTTGCCGCCCATTTTCCGCCCACCGTCGCCCTCCCACTTTGCTACCTTACCGTTCTCCAACCCCCGGTATTTGTGGGTTTGGATTTTGTGAGTTAATATTTTGGTATTTTGTTAATTTATTTTGGTATTTTTGTTATGGTGTATAATTTTGTTTTAGATTTTAGATATAGTTTGTGGTTTTGAATTTAGAATTGTGAATTTTAAATTAGAATTGAAATTGAAATATGTAATAATTAGATTAAAATTTGTTTAATGATTATTATGTGATAATTAAAAAATTAGATAAAAATTTTAATTAAGACTATATTAATACTAAAATAATTAAATAAACTAATGTTAAATACTTATCATAAAATAATTTGTGTTAATTTTCATAAAATTTGATAAAACTTTATAAATTCTTCGTAGTGGAGATGCCAATGGACAAGAGTTGGATACATTTAAGGAATCAGTTGTCTGATGAGTACTGGGATAGGTTATGTGCTTTTATTGAGGTTGGAAAGAATTATGCAAATGAACTCGGGGGTATTAATTGTCCATGTATGAAGTGTAGAAATCATGAGATGCATCCAACCGAAACAATGAAAGCGCACATACATCGATGGGGTTTTGATATAAGTTACACCATATGGATTCACCATGGTGAAGTACGTCCTGCTGCTGCAGTGGTCAGTGAATCTGTTGACGAGATGTTTGCAATGCTAAATAATGTGGCTGGGATTAGTGATGATCATGAGAGAATGGGTGAGACAGAAATAGTTATAGAAGATACGCATTACGATGAATTTAGAGATCTCTTATCCGAGCTATAAGTCGGATTGTATCCGGGTTGTACTAAGTATTCAGCGTTGAACTTTTTAGTGAAACTAATGCATCTAAAAGTGTTGTACAAGTGGCCTAATGAATGCATGGATGAAATGTTGAAGCTACTGAGAAATGCACTTCCTGAAGGGAACAAGTTACCAACATCGCATTACGAGGCAAAGAACTTATTGAGTAAACTGGGTCTGAGTTATGAGGCAATTCATGTGTGTAAGTATGACTGCGCTTTGTTTTGGAAGCAGAATGCTGCTTTGCAGTCTTGTCCAGTATGTACTACAAGTCGTTGGAAGAGCAGAAAGGGAAAAAAAGTTCCGTGAAAGTACTTCGATATTTCCCTTTGAAGGATCGGTTGAAGCGTCTATATGCTTCCCGTCACACTGCTAAGGAAATGACGTGGCACGTGTGGGGGCGTTCGAGGGATGAAGACTTAATGCGTCATCCAATTGATGGTACAGAGTGGAATGATTTTGATGAAAAATATCCACAATTCGCACGTGAATCGAGAAATATTCGATTAGGGTTAGCTACTGATGGTTTCAACCCATTCGGGAATCTGTTAATCCCCAAGCTGAGCAAACTTTTGTAAGTATACTTGTAATGTTTAATTATATTTTTTTTATCTAAATCGCATTATGTGTTTAATTATTTTTCTTATAAAATTTGTAGCATCGGATGGAGGACGAAAGAGAAACGCAGATCTAGACACAGTCTGCTACTTCTGGATCATCCGCGACAGGAACAGTTAATGAGTATGATATTATGGAGCAGTTTCTAGGCACCCGCAGAGGACACAAGATTGGAGTAGGTCACACACTCCCACAAAAAGTTTATCGAAGGGATACGTCATCATCTGGCTCACGCTCGGCAAGATCTTCTACGTCATGTTCTGCCCCACACGTAGAAGAATACTTACAATGGACTTACCAGCAAAACCTCAAGCTGTACGAGAGCGTCAGAATGATGCAGGATTTCATCACTCAAATGCACCCCAACAAGACTTTCCTAGCGGTTACTCCTCTTGAGCCGTATGTTTGTCCACCTCCTTCGCCTCCGAATCCTTCTGATGATAACAACGATAATTCTAGTGATGCTGCTAATTTAGGAGATTAAAGTATTATTAATATAACAATTTGTACTTTCGCACATTTCTACTATAATTATATTTTTATTTTATTAATTACTTTTTACCATGATAATTTTTATTTATATTTTTATTATTTATTTCTTTTTATTTAATTTTTATTTATATTTAATATCATGAATTATATTTATTATAATTATTAAAATGAGAAAAATAAATAAAATATTAAAATATTATTTGCGACGACAAATGTCGTCGCAACAAATATATGCCATGTTAGCTACTACTGTATCTTTTGCGACAACTTAATTCAAAAAATGTTATCGTAAATAATGAATGCCATGTCATCTTAACGATGTACCCGACGAAATAATTGTAGTGACTTATTTGCGACGATTGTCATCGCAAATATAATTGCGACGACTCATTTTCGTCGCAAAAATAATTTTTGCGACGAAACAATTGTAGCGACAAGTTTGCGACGACAAGTGGTTGTGAAAAATGTATTTGCGACGACTTTACCTTTTTTACAACGACTTTTTGTCGTCGTTAATAACCATGTTTCTTGTAGTACCTGTGTAACAAACAAGTGGGATGACATGAAACAATCGCAAAACTTCGATGGACAGTAAGAAACCCCGACGTTCAATGATCAAACCGCAATCGAATTACTTCTCACTCCATCAACAATAAATTCAGAACAAAAACACCATAAGGGATGAGGGAGAGACGCTCAACCACATCCGTCAAAAAAAAAACTCGACTATATTCTAAAACAAAATAAGAGGGAAATTAAAACGGAGTGATTCTGTAAACTAAAAAATAAATTGATTACACACAATTAATTATAGCTAAAAAGGAAAGTAAATAGGTCGAATATAATGATAAAAAAACAAACAGATAACATAAAAAAAATATTAACCATAAATAGATCATACCCTAAAATAGTATATAAAGACATATCCGATAACATATATATGTCTTAATCGACATTTTTATAATATTATGTAATAGTCGATATTTTTAAAATTAAGACTTCAATAATAGGTATTTTGCTTTTTAATGGACCGACAATGTTTTATTAAGAGTAATTTTAACAAATATCTTTTGAAAATGTATGAGTTATGATTTTTACGCTTTACTCTTATTTCATAACTTTTTTAGTCAAAATTACACTAACAAAAAGATATTTATTAAAAATAAGGAGTAAATATTCAGACTCATACATTCTTAAAAGTAAATTCTTCATTTTTCTATTTTATATTAAATACCATCATACGAAGTTACAAGCATTTTCTGGTTGGCCTCCAGTACCCAAAACACCTTTATAATGTGTGTACTAGTGGGGTCATAATTCACCCATTCGTGTTACTCGGCCAATGCTATAACTTCAGAAGGCGTTGCAATAACTTGTTCCAATAAAACCGGTGTTCTAAAATTAGACACAACCCAATATTGAAGTTCTTCGAGAAAATGTCTAGTACAAGTAAAAATTAGAGATCTAATGGTGAAATATGAGGTTAAAATTATAAGGAAAATTATTTTTGACAATGGATAAATATCATATTTATCAATAAATATTATATTTTTTTAGTAAATACCATATTAATTTAAAAATTCGGCAACCGATTCTGACGACTAGTAAATACCGTATTTTTCGATAAATACAATATTTACCATATTGATTCGAAAATCCGGCAACTGCTTCTAGTGACTAATAAATACTGTATCTACCTTTAAATACCATATTTAAATTTATTCAAAAATTGGGACCCACTTTGGCGATTGATAAATACCGTATTTATCGGATTTAAACTTATTTAATGAAGTATTGATTGGTAAATACAATATTTATCAGATCGAGAATTATATTCAGTTAAATATTTACTAGTAAATACAATATTTATCAGATTGAGAATTGAATTCAGTTAAATATTTACTGGTGAATACAATATTTACTAGCTTTAAACTTGAATTCAGTAAAGTATTTACTGATAAATACAATATTTACTGTATTCAAAATTCAAAATAAAAAAACTACCAAAAATTACAATAAATCACAAACTCACAAACTCAAGACTAATTTTTATACATCCAGGTTGAGAGAAAAACATAATCACAGGGAAAATCATGCTCTTTTATACATGAGTCTAAGAAGACATTTGGTTCATAGATTATAATCATGTGATTAAAACTATTTTTAATTTATGTGTATTTTTTACGAGAAAAAACACTGTAGCGAATCATGAACCATGATTCAAATCATAATTTGAATCCTCCAACCAAACGTCCCCTAAACTATTATTGCAGACAGCTACAAACACAAATCATACAAATTCCTTAATAGCAGAACCATTGCTATCTCCCAAATGAAAAATGCAAGCTCACATGGACTTTAATGAGGACTAGAATCCTAATCACCTGTTCATGCTACCGATTCCAAGATTCTTATTCGTTTTGTCTACTTGACACTCGAGGTGCCGGTGACTTCTTCAAGGATTGTCACCGTCGCAGAGTTGCTCTGTCGCGACGGTGCGGCGGCGATCGAAGAGAGAAGATTGGTGAACGACGACGACGATCTCCGAGGACAACTACGCTCGGCGGCGAACGTGACTTCTTCTTCGGTTCGACTAAGATCTCTAGTTTGCGACACTTCTCAACCTTCGTCATGGCGATCTAAGAGAGAGATATCGGCGACGCACCGTAATGCCGACGATGAGGGGGGGTGTGAGAGAGAGAGGGGAAAGCGTCCATGAACAGAGCGAGAGTCAGATTGGCGGGTGATAGAGAGAAAAAGAGATCGGCGGTGGAAAGAGAGAGAAAGAGAGAGACAAGTCTCCGGTGTGGAGGTAACGGTTGTAAATGTGTGTGATGAAGAAAAGAAAAAAAAAAAACCTAAAGAAAAGGGTAATTTTGGAAAAGAACAATTTATTTTAAAATGAAGATTGAAAAAATGTTATAATTTACAATGTTTTAAAATATATGCTTTTTTCTTCAAAAGTATGTTTCAAAAATGTTATGGAGTGCATTTTCCCTAGATTATTTTCAAAACTTCTAGAAAGAACAAAGGCATAACTGAAAAAAACGCAATTATTTCAGCTTTTAGTATATTCCTATGATGTCCTTTTATTTTTCTCTATGATGAAATTAGTGAAGATATAAGGGAAAAAAAAAATCTTACGTGATATGATTGCCTTACATAATGTACGTAGCTGAATATAAGGTCAACTGGAACAATGAAAATCAAAAAAGCTTACAAGGATTTTTTTTTTTTTTTGAAAGGATTCAGGTTGGTGTACTCGTTGGGAGTTTCTCCTACAGTTGTAGGATGAGTAACTACAACCGCAAATAGCTTGATATTAATACTTAACTTTGTTTTTCTCCTTTGTGAAATTATTAATGTCTTATCATGATTCATGTATGGAAAAACAAAAGGACAAAAGGATAAAAGCACGTACGTTTAGACATTGTTTAACCTCTGTATAATACAGCATTTGTCAGAAAAAGGGAACATCTCTTGTTTACTTTTTTTTTTCCTTCCATTTTATGACGTTAAATTGCTTTGGTTTACACATAGGGATTGTGAATTCACGTGGACGACAATACGCCCTCCTTCAGCAGTGTGTTTGGTTGGAAGAATTGAGGAAGAAAGAAAAGAGAAGAAAAAAAAATTGAAAGAAGGCAAAGAATCTTTTTTTTTTTTTTCGGTGATTAAACGTGACAAGATTAATTCTTTATTTAATAAAGACGATTGCGCTACAGAAGAAAATGGGTTAGAGGTTTGCAATCCCTAGACTTTAGGGTTGGTAATTCGGATAGAGACACGACAACACGACTCAAAATTCATACGAAATTAACGGATTTGAGTTTATTATAAATAGGTCCGGATTAAAATCAGATCGAACTCGTGAAACACGATTAAATAATGTGTCATTTTTAGGTTGACCCGCCAACCCGCAATTGACTCGCCATAACCTGTTTATTAAACGTGTCATATTTGGGTAACACGAATACACAACCCGTTTATTACTCATTCTATAAACAGATTTAAAAATAGGTTCAGAAATAGGTTAATACGACCCATTTATCACATATTTTATAAACATGTTCAAAAATAAGTTCAGAAATAGGTTAACACGACCCATTTATCACTCATTTTATAAAGGAGTTGACACGACACGTTTATGACTTATTTAATAAACGGGTTATTCGTGTCGTGTCGTGTCAACCCGCTAATATACAGGTCGTGTTTGAGTTTTGTATTTCGACACGATTAATAAACGAATTATGTTTGTGTCAACTGAGGGAGTCAACACGATACGAACACGACCCGCCAACACGAATTGACACCCCTACTGGACAGTACCAAATTTTGATCCCACATAGAGAAAGGGAAGCATATTAACATGTAGAATATGAATAATTTAAATTTTTTTCTTTTTAATTTTTTTAGTTACCCCTTTCTCATTTGATTTTAAAAATGAAAATTTATTTTTATTAGGTTAAAATGATTTTTTAACTCTTTTATGTGTAATTATGTAATATCGCTATTTAGAAAAAATATTAACTATACAAATAAAATAACAAAATATATGTAGTATATCCATAACAATACGTTTAGATATATTATTAACATACTCAACAAAAATTAATAAAATTAGTAAAAATAAAAGTGAATAATTCTCTTTTTAATCACCACTTTGTTTTAGAGAACGTAGTATATAGCATATAAGTACTATTTAAAATAAATAATAATTTAATGCGTAAATGATTCATTTATCATTAATAAAAAAAATTTTCACTAATCTTTCAATTTCAATGAACAAAGGGAAAGATTACCGATTCATCCCTATTTTCACAACCCGCAGGCCCATATCTTGTACACTATCAAAAGCAGCAGACAGCAAGACTGATGAAAGGAAAACTCTTTAATGAGATGTTTAGTTTATGAGTTTAAAATTATAATTAATAATTTTAATTTTTAAAATTTAAATTTTTTATAAAAAAATATTATAACAAAATCAAAAATTATAATCTCAAATGAGATAAAATTTTCAAAACAAACGTTACATTCTTGTCCCGGATTAATCTCTTAGACACAATTGCAGCGGAAAAAAAAAAAAAAAAAAAAAATCTCCCAGACACAAAGAGACAGGCTCCACGCAGTAAGATTTACGTGGACTCTAGAAATGAGGCTCAAAAGTGTTTAATAAGAATAATAAAAATCTCCATTATTACAAATAGGAGTGTCCTCGATCAAAAGCGTCACGGAATTCCCAACACATAGTCGTAGGCTGGCCGTTCACTTTGTTGATTCGAGTTTGTAATTCGAATTGAAATGTAATTTTATATGAGAGCTTTTTACTGTAGTAAAAAAATTAGATGTAACTGTTTCTGAGAGCTTTTTACTATAACAAAGCTCGAATTCTAAACTCGAATCGACGAAATTAACGAGGCCTTAGACTTACATCATTTTTTATTTTTTATTTTTTATTTTTTACTGGTATTCGCAGCTGTTAATGTTCATCACTCACACTTTACCGACTTCAACCCCTCGAAGTCGAAGTATTCGACATTTACAAAATCAGAAAAGTCTCAGTATTTTTAATTTTATTTTTATTATTCCACAGTGCTAAATTATGTTTTACCCTTCTCTTGCATCCCCACCTCCACGTGATTCTGATCTTGCAGTCCGACAACTGATATATTTACTTCTGCTCACTCACTTGCTTTTGTCATCTACCCCTTCCCCCTCTCTCCCACTCTTCTTCCTCACTCACTACTCTCTTTGTAAAGTCTCAGCTTTTAGTCAATACAACCATAACTAAAATATACAACCTTAGTACAGAGAAATTAGATTAAATCACAGTTTTTCCCTTTGCCGCCGTTTCTCCAACAATGCGGAAGAATAAATGGCATCTGTTGCTCTGTCTCAGTCTTCTCAATGCCTTCTTTTTCTTTTCATCAGTCGCCGACAACTCAACGTTTAAAGTACCCTCCGACGCCGCCGCACTTCTCGCCTTCAAATCCAAAGCGGATTTGAGAAACGAACTCCCTTTCTTCTCCGTTCCAAACGACACTTTTCACTTCTGCAAATGGGCCGGAATCCAGTGCGTGCAGTCCAGGGTGGTCCGCCTCGTCATCCAAGGGCTACATCTCGGCGGCACTTTTGCGAACAACACCTTGACTCGTCTCGACCAGCTCCGAGTCCTGAGTCTCCAGAACAACTCGCTCACCGGACCCATTCCCGACCTCTCCGGACTCAGAAACCTCAAAAGCCTCTTCCTTGACCGCAACTACTTCTCCGGATCTTTCCCTCCGTCGATTCTCTTCCTCCACAGGCTCCGCACGGTGGACTTATCCTACAACAACCTCACCGGATCATTACCCGCCTCGATAGCCAACCTCGACCGGCTTAGCTACCTCCGTCTCGAGTGGAACCACTTTAACGGATCGGTCCCGCCAATGAACCAGTCTTCTCTCAAATTCTTCAACGTCTCCGGCAATAACTTCACCGGCGCCGTACCGGTGACTCCGACATTACTCCGATTTGATCCGTCGTCGTTTTCCTGGAACCCGGGCCTCTGCGGTGAGATTATCCGCGAGGAGTGCAGCCCAAGCTCACCGTTCTTCGGCCCAACGTCGTCCGTCTCTGCTCCGCCGCCAGTTGTAGTTCTAGGGTCGAACGCCGTCGAGTTGGCGAAGCTGGGAGAGAAGAAGCGCCGGAAGACGGTGGAAATCGTGGGGTTCTCGTGCGGAGTGCTGGTGTTGATATGCTCTCTGCTCTGCTTCGCCATGGCCGTGAAGAAGCAGAGGAACAACAACAGTACTACCAGCAAGGAGAAAGGAATGGCAATGATGCTTTCAGACGATGCTGAGGCGGCGGCGGTGGGGATGGAGCAGGAAAAGGAGCTGGAGGAGAAGGTGAGGAGGGCGCAGCAAGGGATGCAGGTGACGAAGAGCGGGAGCCTTGCGTTCTGCGCGGGGGAGGCGCAGCTCTACTCGCTGGAGCAGCTAATGAGGGCGTCGGCGGAGCTGCTGGGGAGGGGCACCATCGGAACGACTTACAAGGCAGTGCTCGACAACCGACTCATTGTCAGCGTGAAGAGGCTTGACGCCGGTAAGCTTGCAAGGACGAGTAGGGAGGTGTTTGAGACGCATATGGAGTCGGTGGGTGGGTTGAGGCATCCCAATTTGGTGCCGCTCAGAGCTTATTTTCAGGCCAATGAAGAGAGGCTTCTGATTTATGATTACCAGCCCAATGGCAGTCTCTTCTCGCTCATTCACGGTAAGCTTAACCTACAATACATTTCATCTTCTTGTTTTGTTGCTGGTTTATTTCTCTGTGTTATGCGCGAGTTGGACTCGTTTTGGGTGCTTGACTGACTCGGTGTGGACTCAATCAGTAGATTAGGAGGTGCACGTGACTGTTTTACGTTGACAATCAACATGTGATTTTCTTAACTTAAACCCCTTTTTTCCTTCTCAAATTTTTAATTATTTTTGCAATTATGGGGTGTATAGGATTTCGGAAACGATGATTACACTAGTCATGATTTTGGTATGTCACCGAGAATCTTGCTTTTTAAGCGTTGATGTTGATTTTAGTTTTTAATTGGAGTTTAATTTTTAATTTGTGTTGAGATATAATTTTATGTGAAAATTTTTTATTATAATAAAAAAATTAAATATATAATAATTTTTTAAAATTTTTTATTATAATAAAATTTAAATTTAAAATTTAAATTAATGAAATAAACGGTACTACGTTGGGAATGTGAAGTGATGATAAATTATTGATCCGGTAAACCCGATTAAAAAATTGACCATGTGTTGGGTTGCGTGCCATGAGGAAAGAAGAGGGGCCATCGGGGCATAAAAAGCAAGAGTGTACTAATAACCCCACCAGGCCATCACAACTCAACAATGTGAGGCCCTACGGCCCCACAACATGCAAAATGTTCATGTCATGTCAAACTCAACATTAGACAAGAAACTGTTGTAACCTATGAATCTGGCTTTAGCGAATATATAAAAAGTTTCGATTTTGGTGTAGCGTGCATAATTGGTGAATTGCGGGCCATGTTGCCACCTGATTGCCCCACCATTTATTGATAATTCATCACCTCTTTTGTAAAGTTTACTTGTTGTATGCCATTTACAAAACAATGCTTCTTTTAGATACTCAACAAATTTTGCATGTTCAAGGCTCAAAATCCACAAGGGCAAAGCCGCTCCACTGGACATCATGCTTGAAAATAGCGGAGGACGTGGCCCAAGGCCTCTCCTACATCCACCAAGCGTGGCGGCTCATCCACGGCAATCTCAAGTCCAACAACGTCCTCCTTGGACCCGACTTTGAGGCCTGCCTCGCCGACTACTGCCTCTCGGTCCTTGTCAATTCTCCCCATGGCGACAACAACAACAATGCGGACGATGACCCCAATTCCACCGCATACAGAGCCCCCGAAACACGCAATTCACACCACGAAGCAACGTCCAAGTCGGACGTTTATGCATTCGGGATCTTGCTGCTGGAGCTTATCACCGGAAAGGCTCCATCACATTTGCCGTCCTTGGCGCCGAATGAGATGATGGAGTGGGTGAGATCGACGAGAGACGGTAATGTTGATGATGGCGGGGAAAACAACAAGATGGAAATGCTTCTTGAGGTGGCTATTGCTTGTAGCTTAACGTCGCCAGAGCAAAGGCCCACAATGTGGCAAGTGATGAAGATGTTACAAGAGATTAAAGATACTGTATTAATGGAAGACAGTGAATCGGACCCGCCCACTGGGATGTCCTAGTCATTGACCCAATTGTTGTACCATTCCATGAGTTGTTATTGATAATAGATAGAAAGAAATAGATGAAAACAAATGCCAGCGTTTAACCTTTTTTTTCCGCCTTTTTTCCTTTTTCTTGATTTTATATATGAAAGAAAAGATCTATCATCCTAGATGCACATATTTTTTTTTCCTTTAAATTTAGCTTGGTCACTGTTACGCGGTTGCCCTAGTTTTGATTATAAAAACTAGAAAGGGGTTGTCGTTTTTTTTTGGAGGATTATTAGAGACATAGAGAAAAAACACGGAGATAGAGGAAAAACACAGTGTTGTCAAGTGTGCGATTTTTCTCTTGTAATTCCTTATCATAATGAAAAAAAATGCAATGGCAGAAAAAGAATGTAGTCTCAGTTGAGACGAATCTCGATGATAAATTTTGTGCGTGAATTTTATTTGATTTCTTTTATTACGTTTTTTTGTTGCTCTCGGTAATTAGAATTACTTAACAACTGCGGCCCCAAGATTTATACTTCATCAGTTGATGTATTATGTTGATATAGGTATGCCTCGAAGTTGTAAACTTGCAATTCAAGAAAGTAATGTGCTGTTCATAAATCACATGAAAAAGAAAAGGACACTAAAGACGCATGAAAAAGGTATGGCTCCACGTTTTTGTCGCATCTTTTTGTTAATTAGCGGGTCCGTTTCGGCTTTCACGAGGGAACTTGATATACTGATCAATTACTGATTATATTTACGGATTACCATAGGCATGAGCTATGAGTCTTTCTGTGAACTCCGGTGAAATCTCCAAAGCGCAAGTCTTTTGCTTCTGCGGAACATAGTTTGACGCTTTCCCCCACTGTTGTAGATATGCTCTTTTTTTTTTAATAAGTATAAATATGAGAATTTTATGGTAAGTAGTACTGTCTTGAACTGGCAACAGATTTATTAATAGAGCTTTACTTAATATTCACTACTTTATTTTTTTTGTCTAATATATATATATATATATATATATATATATCTGTGCGTGATTTTAATAATTACTCAAATTATCCATGAGTATTATTTTATCAAAAGTATTTCTAGTTTTTTTTATTTTTCTAATTTTTCTTTCTTTTCTTTAAAAAAAATAAAGAATTTACTTTTAAAAGTGCATAAATCTAAATTTTTACCATTTACTCTTAATAAATATCTTTTTATTAGTATAATTATTTGATTAAAAAGATTATAAATTAAGAGTATCTAATTCATGTATTTTTAAAAGATATTTGTTAAGATTATTTTTTTTAATATGTACCTGAAAAATGGGCTAGGAGTTGGAAGTCAAATCCTGCAACAACTAGAATCTAATCCTGAACAGTATGGGACTATGGCTTAGTTTGGTATTAATTTTCGCTCTCAAAATTAACTTTTGCTTATAGCAAAAGTTGATTTTAGTGTTTGGTAAATCTCCTCAAAAGTATTTTTTGAAGAATCTACAGTCAACATCAAAAACAGCCCGCAGGCAACTTTAGCTTTTAGATTGTGCGAGAATCAGCATAATACAATTAATAAAACTTTCATAATACCTATAATACCCCTAATGAAATTTAAAATTTACAATCTTCATAATCTAAAATTCAGACTCGTAATATAATATAATATAATAGTTATATTATAATAAATAAGATCATAATTATATTAATAACTCTAATATTATTATTTTATCATATAATATGATATTATAATAATATTATAATTATTATAATTAATAATATAATAATCAATATAATTAAATATTAATATAACCTCATAATTTTAATATTATTATCTATTATATTGTATTGCACAAGTTATAATTATATAATATATTAATTATAATATATTTGTTTAATATAATATGATAATGATGATATAATATAATATAATATAGTTGTAATTTTTAATTATATTATAACTGAAATATTTTTCTTTCTTATGTAATTTTATAATATTGTAATTATATTAACCATTTTAATAATATTATTATATTCTATATCTATTGGAAAATATGGCATCGAGTGCGTAGCGAAATTTTAAAAAATTTAAATCAATGCCAAAGCCAACCAAGAATATATTCATGATGCTATATAATATAAATACTAAAGATCTAAATCATATCTTTAGAGATTTAGAAAACATCACATCTGACAGATCAAAGCGTACCAAACAGCAACTAGAAGAGCCTCAACCAACTGGTATTCTTTGTTATTCTTGTTTCCACAATCGAAGTGCGGGTGAGCACACGTCGTTCAATCTCCTCTTGGTATTCTTGAACTCCTTCTAACCACAAGAGAGCTAAAAGAAAAATCGTTCTTGATTTTTCCTCTCATAAATTTTTTGCCAATAGCCCCCTAAAAGTCTCTCAAGTGATCTAATGAATAACGTGATTTACTGGCCTATTTATAGTGTTTAGGAAGTCATATATCCATAACAATTAGGTTTTTTAAAGTTTATCTCGCTTACAGAGTTAGTTTCGCCACATCAGAATGCGCTACGCGTTACAATCGGTCGATCGGTGACAGAGAAGTTATAACTCACCGGTCGACCTGTCATTCATGAACCGGTCGACCTATCTGAACTAGGGAAACTTGTTTTCTTAGTTTTTCAACACGGGAAACTTGCACAAATCCTCAGTTTTGATTCAAGAAACACAATAGGTAAGTTACTTGATCAAAACAGTGATATAATAGTCTTCCCACATTAAATAACTCTCAAAATAATAATTCAAAATTTATCTAGAATTAATTTAACAATTAATCCTCCCGATAAATTTCGCATGAATTAAACAACCCAAAACATTAATTCAACCAATTTATCTAGAATTAATTCATCAATTAATTCACCCGATAAATTACTCATGAATTAATTAATCAATCTCATATTAACTTTGAACCTCTTTTACAGAAATAACACAAGTTATCAATATGTAGTAAATATGCCGTATCGTTACAGAAAATTGTGTGAGCTAGCAAAGGGACCCGGTGGACATATATAAATTAAGCTTCTATAATCATAACGCTATTTGAAAACCAACAAGTATGTCTCATAATTATAAAACTCTAGCGCTACTCCACTAAAAGCCTAGAGTTGCACTCTCAATTTATATAGCACATTTATAAAGCTCTGAATATCTCTCGCCCGTGACTCAATATATTAGTGTATCATCCCCATAGGATATCCATAATCGACTTAAAGTCATGTTTCGTATTACCTTCCCGATCACATTTATCTTATGTTCCATTATCACTTCATTAGAAAACCATTATTCGTACCATTACAAATAGTAAACCATTAGATAACACAGAGTAGTCTAATGGCCGAGGGCTCGTATTTTTCAATCCACAGATAATGAATAAGAGGATATCATTGACTCTTTATAGAAGCTACGGATTCCACTATCTATAAATAACTAATCTACGTATACACAAGTCATACCCCTAATGTACCGGTAAGCGTACATTTACATAATGTCAGGATGTTTCCCTTTGGTACATCAAAGGATACAAGTCAAGCATACGAGTTCATTATCCATCTCAGGATTAAGATGACCACGTATAATTCATCAAAAGTGAATTGTCTTATACAAACAGAATTATTAATTAAAACAATTCAATTTTGATCCAACCCAATATAGATTTCACCACTAGAAACTATATCAATGTCTCTACTCATGGAGTCCTACCTCCAACGATTAAGACAAGCCGTCTCCGTCAGTAAGTAGACAACATAACAATCTTAATATGAATAAAGTGCCCAACTTTATTCCCTCGATTGTGGATCATATGATTTAGACTATCATCTTTAGATTCCTGTCTTCCACATGTTCTTCTCATCACATGCATGACTTAAAGATTTAGAATTACAGTCTCAGACTTTCAGTTTACTTATCATACATTCATCTAATATGAACATAAATAAGACTATACATGGATATGTGAAATAAATAAATCTTTATTAATAGTCAAAATGTTTCAAAAAATATTGTTACATTTATTCCTAAAGACATAAATGTTAACAATATCATAATTATATAATATGTTATTTAATAATAATTTTATTGTAGTATATTAAATATAATAATAAATATTATAGTGTTATTTATAGTATATTGTAATAATAATTTTATGTTATTTATTCTTTCAGTCCAACTAAAAATAATTTTTTTAAAATTTAAAGCACTTTCAAATTTAGGAGATATTTGATTAGAGAATTTAAACTATAGTTTAAATTATGGTTTATAATTCATTACAGTATTTTTTCTCATAAAAAATATACGTAAATAAAAAATAATTCTAATCACATTATTCTAATTTATAAACTAAATGTCTCCTTATCTATATAAACATGGACCGAACTTTGAAAGGCCTTCCAAGCACGGTTACAATTATTACTCGAGTTAAGAGAGATTGGGGAAAATAAAGGAGAGGAAAAGAAAAACGAAAGCAGACACAGAGAGAGGGACATCTGCAGAATTTGCTAGAATCATCCAGCATCTCTTGTCTTCTTGTTGAACTTTCATATAGAAAAAAAAAAAAGAAAAAAGAAAACCCCAAATCTGCTGTCCCGATTCATCTGAAGATTTTTACCAGCGAATTAGAATATTTAACAAACTTAAATATATATACATATATAAATCCAAATATAATAAGAACCGTAAAGCGAGAAAGGCTCTGATGTTGCGATGGAGCAGCGTAGCGACGATGAGATGACGGAGATGGAAACGGCGACTGCGACGTCGAATCAGCAGCAGGATATGGCGGCCAATGCTAACGGCAGCCAGGGTAACGCCGTTTGGGACTTGCTCACATTGGCTCGCCAGCTTATTAACCAAGGCAAGCCTTCCCAGGCCCTCCAAGCGGTAAATTTCTCAACCTTCAACTCTCTCTCTTTTTTTCTCGCTCTCTCTTGATTTGCTTCTTTCGAGCTATGTTTTCTTGTATAATTTTTGGGTTTAAAATTTGGATGTCCCAGTCATTGCAAGATCGTTTCTTTTCTCTCTCTGATGTATAGAAAAGAACAGAAAGTTGTCGTATTTAGCGGTCCTCAATTAAATTTTGTGTTTTTGGTGCGCGGTTAAGCTTGTTAGGGTTTCTACTAGGTTTGCTAGTTTTATTGGGAAACTAACATGGTATGTGAAGAATCACCTGAGTTTGACTAAGCCCTCTCTAATTTGTCGCTTGCTAGGTTTTAGTTTGATTTTGCACTCTCTTGTTCTTTCATTTCCAGAGTTGGCCTAGCTTTTCTAATGCCAATTAATTAGGCTACTTGAATTGGAAAAGTTTACTCTTTCTAGTTTAATTTTTCAAGTATTGGGTTTGTGTCATAGTATACGGTGTTTGGTAAAATGTCCTTAGAAACGGTTTTAGCTTTAATTGAATTTTAACTTTCGTGATGATACGCGTTGCCGAAGGACATTCTTGAAAAGCTTTATCTTCCCTTCGGATGCTCACTGCGATCCTTTGATGGAGAGATGATCTTGTTTAGTGTTGTCAACTATTGGTAAAGTGATAATCTTGGACCGTGACACGGTTCTAATACGTAGTTTGGGGAAAGCTTAAACCGAACTTAGTGGCAGTGAGACTTCTCGAAAGGAGCTTCTCTTGGTTGATATCGAAAATTCCATGAAGAGGGTTGGCATTCATACGTGTTATTTTCCATTAAAAAAAAAAAAATAGAAAAACGAGGAGAAATGAAAATCAGGCTGAGGAGTTGTAAGCTTTTATCTTCCCAACTAACTGCTTTGTTGTGTTTGTGTGGTTGTGCTCACTGCATAGAGTAAGAGTATTGTGTTAAAGATTCTTCGAAACGTCACTATTGTTGCTGTAGAGTTATAGGTGTATGATCTCACTTTCATTACGTTTTTGAAGTACACAAATCTCCTTTACTTTTGTTGCCTTTACGTGTGAAAATATGAACAAAAGGATTAAAATGCACTGCATCCAGTTGCTACATAGAGATTGAATATCTAACTTTGTGCTAATACGTCTTTTGGAGCAGGTGGTGATGGCAATGAGAACCAGAGGTGGTGATGAGGCTGTGTTTCACGCCTTGCATCGTGCCCGAGAATTATACAAAAGTAGATTGCAAGAAAATGCAGCGGTCGATCAGCTAGCATCCTTGTTTGCTGAATGTGCCATTGCCGAAGCTGGGCCTTTAGAAAGTGGACAACCACTGGATGATGCAGGCAATCAATGGGAAGTGCCGGATGCTCATGGAACCTCTATACTGGCTGAAACTGGTAGGATGCAGGTTGTGTTGGATGCATTCTCGGACGGAAGCAGCTTCATATGTTTAAAATGCGGGGGTCTTGTTAGCAACCACCGCAAAGATGAGCACGACGCGTACTGGTGTTGCCAAATTTGATGGGCTTGTAGCAAGAAGTGGATTATTTGTACTCACTTGTGCTTTATGCTCCATCACCACATGCCATTTTCCTATTTTTTTTTTCTATTTTTTTTTGTACCTGAGACCTGAGTGAGTTGTAGCTGTATTCCTATTTTGCAGAGGAAAAATATGGAATGATCGATTGAGGATGAGGGCATATAGGTTGGTTTGAGAGTGTAGAGTGCTAAGTTCATTACCTTTTACTGTTAAATATGGGATCTTGTAACCTTAAAAAATTGATCGCTGTTGAAAATTTATAAATAATAAGTTAATCAGATGGTGAATAGAAACTAATGTGCTTGTTCCTCATATATCATGATTTGTATTGGATTTTTGTTCGACTCGTGTGATCTTCTTTCCATTCAGAGGTTGAATCATGCAACTTTCCTTTCCATTTCTCCGTATGAGAATTGTCTGTACTGTATAATCAGAAAACAGGTCTTACATAGGGAGGTCCTGCTAGAGATTTTTTTTTTTTTTTTTTTTTTAAAGCGTGAATAAAGTTAAAAAAACTGATCAGATCTGATCATTCACCTGCTGAATGATCTGATAAGTTAAAAACAAAAAAACAAAAAAACCTTCTATAATGTCAAGTGAAATATGATATTTAATCCTCCATTGTTAACGTTACATTGTTGAGTATCATAAAACACTACAAATATTAGATTGTTAACCCATACTAATTTCAAGCGAAATACGATATAAAGGATTGACAAATTGATATATGGGGAACAATAGTCAACTCGTTCTTTGGTAGCTTTGATTGGATACCTAAAAAGGAAGTGCCACTTTTCCCAAATCAAAGAGATAATAAATAAACACAAAACTAAACCCCGTTTGAAGACTTTCATTCTGATTTTAAATAATATAAGAAAAACTGTATACAATATCCAGTCGCTTCCAATGCAACAACTATAATTCTTACACACAACAAACAATAGAAAAAGAAAATTTCTTCAAAAGAATTTCCTTTCTGCTGTGAATATACGACGCACAAAAAATTTCTACAGGGTGTTTACATTGTGTTTACACACTATTACACTATCACAACTTTAGACACAAGAATAAAAAAAAAAAAATTAAAGGGGAAAAAAAAAAGAACCTTTCATACACATCTATACGACTATAGAATAACTTCTTCTCTTGAATTCTGTTGTTGAGAGAAATCATATTCAAACGTTATAAGCACCTCCTTGCGTGAGATTTAGTCTCACCAAAAGGTCATGACTTTCACTGTCACTCACAAGTCACACCTTTGGTGTCTTCTTTCTAACTATGTGGGTAGCCTCAGTAGCATCAACACAGCTTTACAAGATGCACCAAGTGTCGTAACCGTGACAAAAATTTCAAGATTACAAAACCTAATCTTTTCAATCAGGTACACGTCCTTGACATAAGCAGCGATCCTCAACAGCTACTTACACCACGCTGTATCAGTTATTTTATGAACACAATTGTAAGGTTCTTTCTTTGTTTTTCTGAACTAACTGAAGATAAATAAGAAAATGTGAGTTGCGAAAATTTTGGAGAGTATCTAGTACCTGCACTTATTACAATATTTCTCCATGCCACGTGTTTGGGGTTAGGGATCGATGCTTGTAGGCCAAGGAAGAAATGTGGGCAACAAAAAGCAGGTGAACCACGAATATTATAATCACATCCCATTGCTACTTCTAACAGCTTGTAGCCGAGGCCTGGACCTTATGAGTGTCTCATCACTGTGCCTAATCCATTCTGAGAGTCTCCATGGCTTCTGCCATTTCCACTTGAATTGTAACAGCCACTGATGATGGCTCCTCTTCCACCTCCATAGCTTTCCAGACTGTCCTAGAACAGCTAACTTTTTCATTGACAACTGCCCAATGGGCACCATCTACAATATAAAAAAAAAAAAAAAAAAAAAAATTCCCACTATTAGATGAGAAGGAAGACATGTAAAATTTCTAAGATCCAAGGAGCGGGAAGTTAGGATATTAACCTTTCGTCTATCTACGAATGATGCTGATTCCTTGATTGAGCCATTAGCAATGCCTGCTGTATACTTTATCTGCTTATGTGCTGGCGCAGGAATTGGAGATAAGGGAGCGCTCATTTCATCATTGAATTGTTCTAATGAATTGGGTGAATTGCCCTGCTGAAGGCCGGAGAGAAGACTTAAAATGGATAACAACAATGGGAGGATTTCCAAGGTACTTGTGAGAGTCTTTTTTAGCTCTTGGTTTATTAATCAAGTTTGATTGAATGTTGCAGAATAAGAGAGAATTTTCGAATAATTAATACATAGTTTCACGTGTTTAAAAATTATTTGAAGTTCGAAGGCAAAGATAGTCTTACTGAAGCTGATGTGGCCAATGCAATTGCAACAGCTTGCTCTCTCAATTTTAGTTCCTTTTCAACTTCCTTTCTTCGTACCTCACTCTGCCGCAAGAGACCCACCAATTCTTTAAGTTGCTCTTGCATTTCCTTAATTTCAAGTTCCTTATCCCATAATTGGCACCTGTCAAGAATGAAGAATCAAGAATACATTAATTGATACTTAAAATCATCGTGCAAAAATCGAAATCCACCAACTGTGACCAATTAAATTGTTAGTCAAAATCAGACTAACATATAAATGTCACGTTTTGGTTTCTAAACTCAAGCCAGAAAACAAAGTTGGTACTTATGAGAGTAGCTAATACAACTGGATGAGATTCCATAATAAAAGAAAACAGACATAAAAAATGCACCTTGCATCTGCAACAGAATTAAACATGTATTGAAGCAAATTCTTTGCATCTCCCATTGATCGTAACTGGTTCCAACGTCCACGGTTAGTGAATGCACGCTCCCGTTCTTCTGCTTCTGAAAGTTGTGATGCCATTGCTACAAGTGAGTTGGATGATATGCTCAGCATGTTTTCAAGTGAAGACATCCTTGCCATTCTTGCATTTGGTGACATAGAGCACACTCTGCAGGACAAAATTGAAGCAGTAAAGCAACCAGACTAGAGAAAATGGAAAGGGGGACAAGAGTGGTGGTGGTGGAAGACTTTTTATGGGCAAATTCTTGTTTTCTTCTTTTTTGTTTTTCCCCCAAAAACAGAGATGTACCTTGCAAAACCGTTCTTTCCCCTTGGAGGACTAAGGCCTTTTGAAGCAAATTCACCCACTTGCTTCAGCATGGCTAACTCTTCAGCCAGTGCAGCTCGCCTGAAGATTACAGCATAATTAAGAGAATGGGGAACAGTGGTTTATTTAGAAACTAAAGCGTAAATAGAGAGAAATTAGATACATACACTTGACTCTGCTTATCATACTCGTAACGAACTTCGTGCACATTGACCATCACTTCTAGCTCATGATCAAGCCAACGTTGTAAAGATTTCTCATTGCTCTAGTGATGCAACTCAAGTTAAAATAGACATAAAACCCAAGGAATAGCTAACAAAATATATACCAAAAATTGAAGCAAAGATCGTTACCTGTCCATTTGTTCCATTCCCATTGACAACAACTGGTAAATGACATGCAATTAGAAAATCAGTGTAAAAAAGGCCTAAGGTATGACTAGCTATATGTTTTAATGAGACAATAGTCAGTGTTTAAGATATTTTGCAAAAATCAGACCACGAATTCTCTGAATAGGATTTGGGATTCCTCATACCTGAACTGTCACGGGCAGAGGATTTGCGAGCTTCTAGTAATTCCTTTAGCCTTTTAGTAGCCATTGCAGCCTCCTCAGTCTTTCTTTGAAGAACCTGCAAGAAAAAATTGAATTAACTGTCAACTTTGATTCCTTTTTCTTTTTTCTTTTTTTCTTTTCTTTTAATGCTAGAATGCAACTACTGTCATTGCATATAAAGTCCGATAGCTTAACCCTCAAGAATGCTTGCCTTTCAAATCTCATTCTCTCTTCAATATTACGGCAACCATAAAAGTTAACATTGACTCACTAAGAGCACAATTTTTTTCAAAGTCAAGGCCTTAAGTGTACAGATTAAACAAGCAACTAAGCAAGCAACAGCTAATTTACTCACCAATTTCTGACGCTGGTTTAGCGCTTGCAGCTTATGCCTTTCATATTCATTTCTCCTGCCCTCCTTCCGTAGCTATTAACAAATCAATACCAAAAAATTGAAGTATTAGACAATAATATCGCAAGAACTATGATACAGGAGAGAGCTATCATGCGTGAAAACTTGTAGATGAGAGAATGGAACCATAAGATTAAAAAGGCATCTGATAAAGTACTCAACTGAACATCAGCTACCACCCATGATAAGTGAGGTCATTATGGGGGTAATTACTAACTTTCAATTCATTAGCTAAAAAAAGATTTATAGAAGCCCAAAGTGGCACAAGTGAAACTGAAATATACCATATCTGCCAAAAAACAGTAGTTCAAAGGATTTGGAAACAGAAAAACGAATTTAGCTGAAGTCGTATTATCGGAGTTTGTGAATTGGCAAATACTTTCAAATGTAAAACAACATATAAAGTGAAATACCTGCAGCAATTCCTTCTCTCGAGAGGCTTTCCATTGTCGAAATTGCTCTGCTTCTTGCTTTATTCTATGTTGCAACTGAACCTGTAAATGATAAATGAAAGCAGATAAGAGTGGAGAGATTGTATTACTAGAGGGGTAAAATATAACTTGTCTAGACATTTAAAAATTTTAAATTAGACATTCAACCTTCTGTGCCTTGATAGACTGAATTTCATCTTGTAGTCGCTTCGCTGCTTCATCACTTTTCTGTTTTTGCTTTAAAAGCTGGACCTGGTTCTCTTGTTTCTTCTTAAGATCCAGAATCTGGGTGAATAAATTGTAAATGATTTTACAACTTGGATTGCTGTAAGGATGTTTTCTTAAGTTTTTACAAGAGCAAACAACTTTCTGTTGGAAGAATAATAGTCACCTGTGCTTCAAGTGTTTTTAACTTCTGGGCATGGATATCATGCAACTTCTGTGTTTGTCCATCAGAATTAGCGGCAAGGTTTTCAACTTCAGCTAGCAAGCGGTCTCTTTCTAGCTGCATAAATTAAAACACGTGAATATCATTGTTCTCAAGGAATAAAGTAATTAAAATCAAAAGATTTAGCTTTCAATTAACCTGGACAGCTCTTTTCTCGTCTTCTAATTCCATGATTTTCTTTCCGAAATGCTGCTTAAGCGCCATAGTGTCGGGAATCCCAAAAAGTTTCATCTCAGACTGCACAAGCATCAAAAGCGAAGATGCATATGATGCAAGAAGGGGAAGGCATCACAAACATCAAAAGCAAAAACGAATATTATACAAGATGGCACCAATAATTTTCCATGTTAACCAAAAACCCAATATATGAATTAATACCTCTTTCTCTTCTAGACGCTTATTGAGTTCATGCAACTCCTTGTCCATAGAATCCTGCAGAAGTGTATGCTCCCATTCTTTTGCCACTTCTTCATCAATTTCCCTGGCATCGTCTGTTAAAATTGGAAATCCTAACTTAAACGAAATGATCTAAAGTATCGGAAGCTTGAATTTATATGAACTATCCTAAGACTGCTGATGCACTTTGTTTCAGCATACTAGCTGTACCATTTAGTGATACTTTGAAATAATAGCCAATTGACACCAATGTAGTTCACAAAAGAGAGAGGAGTCATACTTGATATTGTTTCAGCCATTTGATAGTCAGCTGAGTCTATACTTTGCAAGCCCCTCTTAAGGCCCTCACTTCTCACTGAGCACGGAGTTCCATCCTGAAAGATGACATTTTAAACACAGATTATGCCATCCGGCTGAAAATAAATGACAAGTTCTACCCCAGGAATAAGTAATCAAACAAGTGAATTTCAAATTTATACCTATGGTCAAATAAAAAGTAGCGACATAAAAGTACAAGATAAATCTCAAAAAGAGTGTAGCACATACTTGAGCATCTCTTTCACGCTGCTCGACAGCAGGACATTTACTTCTATATTCATGAAGCTCGCGGCAAAGATCCTCATTAGCAGCTTCAAGCCAAGCAATTCTTTCCTTGAGAACCTGCAAATCTCTTACACCAGTTGCATAAATATCCAAAATAAATTTAAAGAAAATAACATATGCAAAATTAAATTTATACGATTCAACATAACCCTTTTCAATGAAAAAACAATAGCAGCCATCAAGTCAGGTTTACCCTCCCACAGCTCCAGGCCTCTGATTAAAATCTAGACAACCCCTCTTTAATTAAAATCAGTTCACATTGCCATTCTTAGAAGCTGACTACCTGTATTTCATCAGCAGATCCTCCTCCCCGGGCACAGAGTTCAGCCTGCAGATACTCTAGTTGTTGGCGCATCTTCAGCATTTCATTGGACATGGGATCTCTATTGACCTGTTACAATTTCAGAAGGAAGAAACAGATATACACACATGAGAACTTCATAAAGGCAGACAAACTTTGTCTAGATTTTACATCCAAAAAGGAGGGAGGGTATCGAAAGACCAAGACACCATTAACATCTTACAATAGGTTTATTTTGAATATTGCGGGCGCGATTCGCATACTTCAAAGTGTTGAGAGTCTCCTCAGCATTGATATCAGCAGGACTTATGCAGGCTGGAATTTGGAATTAAATTTCGAAAACGTAAGGATAAAATTGCAAATATTATTGCAGAGAAAGTTCTCTTACGACGGGAATGTGCAGGCAATATATATGATGACAAAGGACACAAAAATAGACTTCATCTTGAGTGTATAATGGATTTTATGACAAATTCAAGTGAAAATCACAATGCCAGTGGTGATATTAAAATCATATTCCGATAATGTAGCAAGATTACATAAGCAACAGTATATACCGCGAATGAAAAGCATCACATGAAATATGAAAGGACGTTTTCAGCTGGGAAAAAAGAGATGCTTGAAAAATTACCTATCATAACAGTCCGGCTGTTACCGCCAAGCGAGTCCTGCCAAAATTAGTCAATTTTGGCACGGAATTAGAGATAGAAAATGCATTGTCTTAAAATACTAATAAATTTCAAAAAAGTGCATATATGCACAATTTGAAATCAATAAAAAATAAAAAATAAAAAATAAAATCAAACTCTAGCAACACCAAATTTCACACGACTGAATTATGCTCCACTGGGATTTTTGAGGATTCGACTTCAGGAATCATCCTAATTTCAGTCTTCACAACCGGTTTAACATTGAAGAGTTAGTTAAAAAAAATAAAGGAAAATAAAAGGCTAATTGGCAGTAGACCTAGGAATAGGTATTGGGAATCATCCCAGCAACGAAATTCTAGCCGAAGGAAGCTTCATGCCTTTTTGCCAATTGCCGCCAATATTAGCTTTGAAAAAGAAAAAACTTAGCCCTTACGAGATAAGAGTAAACATTTCTGAATGAATCAAACCTGCAAAAGCCGAGTGAGTTTACTGTCTCGATAAGGAACGTGAACACCCTCTCTACGCTTCTTCTCATCACCAAGTGCGCTAATAACATTGCCAAGTGCGAGAAGGCCTTTATTAATATGAACACCTGTTTAAAAGAATGGAGTGTCCACATGACTTACAAACAACCAGAAACCAAATACTCTAAACAACTTATGAATAATGCTACCTACCTTCCTTAAAACGCAGACCATCAGAACCTGTTCTCTTAGCTCGCTCCGAACCAGCAAGATCTACCAAGTGCAATTTAGCACACAGATATTCATCATTCATACTTTCATTAGGACTGTTATCGCCAGGAGATGCTGGATTAAGCTTACGCATCTGCTCTAATGTGATGGTGAAGATGGCATGTGAACGACTAAAACATGCGTAGAAAGTGATGAATGTCATTAGATACAGGGATATTGACTGAAGACACTTCTGTCAGAAATAACTAAATATAATACTTTAACATAGACTTTAAAAGTTATAAGACCAATGTTGTTCATCATCTTTTTATTGTCTTTGATTTGTTATGACCAATATTGAACATGAATCCTTTATCCTAGGAAGCATTGAGGCGAACAGGTTACAAAATTACTGCAATTGAATCCCCGAATGGGTTATTTCGATCTCAATTTCCAAGTTTGATATATTAAAGTTCAGGGGATATGGCCATATAGGCTCTA
The DNA here is from genome assembly GCF_000414095.1 of Morus notabilis. NCBI lineage: Eukaryota > Viridiplantae > Streptophyta > Magnoliopsida > Rosales > Moraceae > Morus > Morus notabilis. The sequence goes on along the minus strand of NW_010360304.1, from coordinate 118,819 downwards.
TCCAGATTCTAAGGAAACGTCATCAGATCACAAATAAATTGACATTCAGGACAAATACTTAAATATTTTAAATCAAGGATGGTGCATAGTTTACCTTGACTGGTTGTTCATATTTGTGCTCCCTGTTGCTCTACTTAAGGACCCTTGTTCCAAGCAAGCAGCCATTTCTTTTAGTGTGGTGACACTAACTTCTGTAGATCCAGCCAATGTAATAACACCATTTGATGTTTCTCGAATCTGTATCGGCGGTTTCCCAGGAATTGTTACTTTCGCTGCATTCCCATTTGCAGCCTCTTGTTTGCTCACAGAAGTTGGATCCAGCAAATCTCGTACTTCTTCTTTTAAAATCTTTTAATCAATTGGTCAAAAAAAAAAAAAAAAGAAAAAAGATGGTTCAACAACGGCCTCAAAGAAAAATAAATGTATTATTTTGGAGGGCCTAAAATCTAATATGAAATCACTTTATTGCACAAATAAAACATAGCTGATGACGATTTTTTTGCAACCAAGTATAGAAATATCAGTAATTCTCTATATAGTTCACTATGTTGAGGCTGCATTGCAAGTAGATATTATCACTACCAATCAGTTATAAACAAAAGGAATAGGCATAGGTTAGCGTGGCATGGGGGCAACGTGGAGCGGAAACAGTTAAATTTAACAGATTAAAACACAAAAAGGAATAAAAGTTTCCAACAAACCTCAATGAAGGAAACGTGCAATTGGAATTCACTTTGATGCTTCATTGTTTCAATCTTGCTAAACAGAGCATTCATAACTAGGGGGATTATTCCAGTTGTCTGGCAACCATCTTTGAAGCCAGTGCCCATGGTGTATGTTTTACCGGAACCCGTCTACAATACATGAAGTTGTTAACCATAAGGAACAGGAAATTGCAAGGCATGCATCGTTTTGCTCCAGTATGATCGATTTCTGAAGAGAAATGTACATCTTACCTGACCATAAGCAAGGACTGTTGCATTATATCCTTGGAACAAACCATCAACCAGTGGAGCAGCACATTCTTCAAACATGGCAGATGAAGGTGTACCGGTACTCCCATAGACATGATCAAAAGTAAATGAATGTGTGCCAATTCGTACCTGCATTATTTGTCACAAACAGCATGTTATGCACACATGTATTAGGAGGAGTGGGATGTTGGGAGTATGCATATACATCTAATATCACTTGAGCATTCTGAAGAAAATTCTCAATTTTCCAAGTGTTGATAAAGAGAATGGAAACCTACAGTGGCCATGATATTTGCTTTTTGTCTAATGTATAAATGATGAAGTTGAGAACAGGAATTTTCTGCTGTACGTTCTATGCAACTAGTTAACAGTTATTAGAGTAGTTTCCACTTTCCATGAAGAGGAATAAATAAAAAAATAAAATGCAAGTAAATGAGTAAATTATAGTTTTACTGAAATTGTACTAGATTTTCATAATTGAGTCTATTTTTTTATTTTTTTTCTTGGCAATTTGGTCACTATGGATATTCATTGTTTGTGTTTCTATTAAAAAAACATATTCCCATTTCCTTCTAATAAAAATGGTATTACATAATTTTAAGCCTCAAGTTTAAGAACCAAACCCCACATCCACAAAAAAAAAAAAAAAAGAATAATAATAATAATAAATAAAATATAAAAAAAAAAAAAAGAGAACCAAATTGGTCGGGGCGGAAATCTCAGGCGAAAGAGTGCAATACACGGAAATTTTTTTCTTTTTTTCCTGAAAAGCAATACACGGAACTTACTGAACAACGAAGATACAATAGCAATTTGGTCAAAATCCAGATGGCACCAAAATACCTGAGGGGTTATACTGCACCCATACCGACATTAATTCACCCCTTCAATTAAAATTAGCATTACGAACAATATAAGCTTCTAAAAATTAAAACTGAATTATTTAATTTGATAAGAATCTGGATTATTGGTAAATACCAACTCTTTCTAAAAATTAACAGAGGAATTTTTTTCTGCTAGCTGATAATGAACTCATAGGCGCTGTACAGAAGAAAAAGCTGTGGCGGCGGTTAAAACCCAATAAGGTAAAATCCAAAGCAGCCTTTAGCAAGTCTGCCTAAGAAATCGTCACTTGTTTTTTTGATTCTCCAAAGACTTTCCCAAATTAGAAACATACTAGAGAAGAAGTGTAGTTATCAGCAAACCATCTATGTCACATGATCACCAACTCAATCTGAATGCTAACCAAACTCCACACGAGGAATCCAACCCAATTATGCAACAAAATCAGCTCAATTATACCAATTTAAGCTAAAAAAGCTAATTCCATTGAAAATGGGATTTTGAAGCACCATTTACCGTCATCCAAAAAAAAAAAATTAAAGAAAAAATTGATTCCAATAGAAACCAATAAGCATTTTTGGATCCAGATCTCCTGAGATCATCACGAATTGAAAGAATTTACCCCGTTGACAAGCAAAGAACTAAAAAAGTAGCCAAATAGAAGTACGACATTTGTGAGTGAGGGAGAGTTTTGACCTGAGGCTTCCCAGGGACGACAGTGACGCAGTCTTTACATCCCTGAAGCTTCTCGTCCCCGATAAGCGGTCGGATGTGAACCGCAACCTTCACACAGCAATCCTCCCCAGAAGCTTCCATTGCAAGCGCAACTCACAACAGAGAAAGGAGAACAACACGAAGAGACAGAAAGACAGACGTTCCAGATTTGAAAGAGAGAAAGTGAAAGACTTGCTCTGAATGTATGAATGACTAAAATGAATGAATGATCAATCAATTTTCTCAGAAAACCGTTCTCATTGTCTGGGAAAAATTTGGAGACGGACAGGGAAAGTGATACGGCAACTACAGAGAGAAAAGGAGAGAGAGGGAGAGGAGAGAGGCAACAAAAGATAGAAAATAAAGGAGAAGTCGTATATGAGTTTTTTTTTTTTTTTTTTTGGATTCTCAGACAATGTTGCTAGAGAGAGAAAGTAAAAATAGTTGGCTATCGAAGGAGAGAGAAAGTGAAACGGAAGGGTAGTTGGGGAAATGGGAAGGTTCAGAAAGAGAAAGAGAGAGAGAGAGAGTGGTGTGGGGGCAATAGAAGAAGTAGCGGGTAAACTGCAAAGCACAACAACCACTATCATTTTCCTTGAGCTTCACTGCACAACAGCTCAGGGACGGTTGCGTTCCTCTCACTTTTTTCTTCTTTTCTTTTTTTTTTCTTCTTAATAATAACAATTTTCCCATTTTACCCTTTCTTTTTCACAACGGTCTTTCACCGTCAAGGTTCCTTATTACCATTTTACCCTCCTCCCTAATTTTTCTTTAAACGCCAATTAATCCGAGTTTTGCTAATGATAATTAGTAGTTAGTAATGGATTAATTGTATTAGTGGGAGTACAACACGTGATCGCGAAAGGGAGAACAAGATTTTAAGCACGAGGCAAGGAGAGCGTGGATATTGCAACATTAATTCATGATTTAATTAGGTGGGGATTTGCTATAGCTTCCATAATGAAACTTAAAATTAATACGCATGTGCTCTACGCTCTCTGTTTTACCCCAACCCACCTTCAAACCGCAACTCATAATTTTTCAAATTTTTTTTAAAAAAAAAAACCATCATAACACGTTCATCTTCTCTTTCTCCTTTTTTTCTTTTTCGTACTACATTTCAATTGGCCTCAAAGTGTGTTATCATCAATATTATATCCGGAGAATTATGGAGAATTATGGAGAATTATTAATTTGTCCAATAACAAAAAACGACTTTGTCAATGGAATAGTTCTGAATCACCATACATTTTATTTGAGTCCGTTTAGTTTGCTGTTTCGAGTTTTTAATTTGAGTTGAGAAGTGATTTTATGTGAGAGTTTTTTACTGTAGCAAAAAAGTTAGATGTGATTGTTTGTGAGAACTTTTTACTGTAGTAAAACTCGAATTCTAAACTCGAATCAGCGAAATGAACGGGGTCTTAAAAAAAAAAAAAAAAAAAAAAAAAAAAACCTATCTTGAACATTTTATGATTGGAGTGAAGAATAAATATATGCATGAGAAGATTTTTGGATTCAAATTTTTATATTTTTATTGTTTAAACTCGGGGATTTACCAATGCCGGATTTAGCGTTGTAGAACAATAGTGTTTCTACCAACACAAGTGATTACTTTTGGAAATTACTTGAGGGAGCCTTAACGCTAATGTAATGTAATCTTTACGTTTTTCCTTGATTTGTTTGGGACGAAGGAAAATAGAGAAGGATAGGAAAGAAAAGAAAAGAAAAGAAAAGAGGAAGAGATGGATGGCTTTAGGCTTAGCAAATGGAAAATGACAGGCATGTATTCAGAGGGGGGAGTGTGTAATGTAAAGGGAGAGGACGGAAAGAGAGTCCCACGCACAATTAGACATTAGCCAGCTGGTGGTCTCCCACCCTCACATGGCATTTTTAGTGTCTTATAAACCACGTGGACCCCACAATCACTCAGTCAAACAAGTCCTCTTCCTCCTCCTCCTCATGGTCCCTCCTTTTACAGAATTTGTGGCGGTTAATAAATTCCCCGTCTTTCCCCAGTTCGAAGTTTTTTAGCTAACTCGTCAACTTTAAAAGGGTCCGACGATGCTGCGTTGTGACTTGTAAGAATTTCTTTTTTTTTTTTTTTTCTTTTTTTTTTTCTAATCGACTTGTAAGACTTCTTTAAACCCCTGCACAACCAACTCATCTTGTTTATATAAAGAAAATAATAATAGTAACAATTATTCAACACCTAACCTTTTACGTTTTGGTCCCTACATTCGCTACATGAACTAGGAAGAAAAAGAAAAAGGAAAATAGATTCTTTTAGATACCCTCCATTTTCCCCTTTAGTAAGCTTTCCCCCACCTTTTAAAAGTTTGTTTTCTAGTTTTAATTATTTGACTGTACGCATATTGTTAAATTGTTGAGTCTAATTATTGTCTCCACGTAAAAATAGCTCGTGAGTTGATTTCTTTTCTTTTTTTAAGATTAAAAGGGGTTAGAGAAAAACATTAACTTTGAGAGCTCGGCATGCAATTTTTCTTGTAATCTTATTGTTTATCGCTGCAGCTGTTAAAATTAGTGGACGTAGCTCTCATATTAAGTGTGATTTTCTGTGTTTTTTTTATAATTGTTTATTTTTCTTCTTCAATTATATTGTTCTCACAGAGAGCTAGAACATCTAATTCTCAACATATAAAATAAAATCCAATTGGTGATTCTAAATTGCCAAGTTTCTTACTATCAACCATAAATATTGAAGACAAATCTTAGTTAATTATGCTAATATATTGGATTAATTGCTCTTATCTGGCATTGCCATAAGTAGCATGTTGCTTGGGAGGAGCCGGACCTTAAGTAATAATATCATTTTGGTATAATAGTGGTGGTGGTTGTATTGTTGAATCTCTTAGAGGGGGTTCAAAGAACTGTTACAAGTAGATGAGAAAGGGCCATCAATGACATCAAAAAGTAGGTCTAGGTGTAGTTTCTTAACAAGTCTCTTTAGTGAATAAGATGAAATTGAATGCCTGCACTATATTTTAATAGCTCCCCCATATAGCACTTAAGCGTTCTTGTACTCAATGCACTATTTGAATGCTAAAAGAGTAAGCTTAATTACTCCAATACGTACATAACAGTTTGCATGTTTATGATCATCGTTTATAAGCAAGTACTTTGTATTTTTGCATTGGAAAAAGAAAACACACAAAGGGCTGATCACTTTCATGGTATGCTAATACAAAATCGGTTGGAATAATGGATGGTGCATGTTGAAGGTCCAACTCACGAGAGTAAATGAACATGTTACCTTATTCGGGAACCATATATATATATATATATATATGTATGCATATATAGGTCTATTACAAGAGGTAAATTTGTTAGATTATCCCAGTCACAAATCTATGACAGCTTATCATGGAGCCTGCCCAACTTTTTTAAGTGGCCCATGGCTGGGATGTAATGTCACATTCCTATACTCCATAGGTTAACTTTTTTTTCTTCAGGTACTCATTGGCAAACTTACAAAAACTAACACTGCCACAAATTGAAATTATGTTAATAACCCATCAAAATTACAATATTCTCACATTCCATCTGTAGCACAGTACATGTTTTCACTAACACCTTGATTTATTACCAAGAATTCTCTATGAATAAATTAAGATGCCAAAGTGATATTGGCAGTGGTTTGGTTGTGGTAACACAACACTTTGGTCCCAGACAGCAGAACAGGGAAAAGAAAGACCAAAAAGTATTTTGCTCTAGACAGAAAAACATGGAAAACAAAAAAAAAAAAGTTTTATTATTATTTTTGCTTGACATGGTAGACTGCAAGTTAAGCAAGCTAGTTTCTTCAGACACCAAAGTCATGAGCAGTTGTGTGGCTCCTTCATTCAGAAGAAAGGAAACAAAAGGAAAGGAAAGAAAGAAAGCTGAAAATTTTGTCGCAATCCCAAGTTTTGTTTTCCCAACCTAACCCCAAGTTTTGTTTTCCCAACCTAACTTCCTCCTTGGCGTTGGATTTTTCTCATTTCGATTTCGACCGTTAGCTTGGATGCGGACCAAGCAACTAGAGGCAGGCCCCACTTTTTTAAGTGCTTAGAGGATCAAGTTTGTTGTGGCTAATGTACTTTTGTTGATTAGTGATAGTTATTTCGTCTTTTTATGCTAAAACTGATCTTAACCGATCTCAAAAGGGATTTTAAGGAACTTATTAACTTTATTTGTTGGATCTGATAAGGCTTTAATTTTTTTTTTTTTTTTTAACTTTAATTTGTTGTTGCAATAAATAAAGACTTTCTAACTACAAAAAGCACCTTACTCTTTTAACGTAACATTGTTATTCCATACTTTAATTTGTATAGCCTGTATATGACGTGTTACTCCCAACCATTGAATATTGTCTTAATTTGATGGTGCAAATTAGAAGCAATTCCTCTTCATGACTTAATCAAGGCATCTTTGGACAGTACAACCCAATTTGGATTACCCCTTTTCTTTTTTAACTTTTTTTTTTTTTTTATGCAATATTATATCACAATACACCATAAAATAATTAGTTTTCGACCAATTAATACCTTGTTATTTCACTGTAATCCAACACAATGTTCTCATTACACCACGAGGACAACCCACGTGATTGGAGAAAACAAATCCCATTTTTCTTTTTTAACTTAAGAAATAAGTTTACATTCTATTCTCATCCAAGTTTCATAGAGGGCACTAGTTGTGCTCCATTTGGGTGCTTTCTTTAAGTTATTCTTTCACACCACCACTATGCCTTTTCTTTTACCCCCTTATTCTATCAACCCATGTGTGGGAGCTTGCATCACATGCTCTAGCCTCCTTTACATCACAACATTATATTCCCCATCAATCTCCTTTTTATCCCAAACTCCCATCTTTCTGTTCCCTTTTGTTGGGTCATCCTCACAAGCAATCCTCCCTCATTCATTAACACCATAATTAAGACTAATTTTGGACTATCTTAGTGTCCAATCGCCTAAGTTCTTAGTCAGTGCACTCATTTTAAGAACTTTTGGAAAACATAAATTATGGTTTCATTGAGAAGAGATATCATTCCAAATCACGTAATTATTACTCTGACCCTCCTCATGTCCACTCAAAGTGAATAAACAAAATCCAATTCTATCTAGAGCAAAAATAAAAAATAAAATCATATCTTATTTCTGTATAAAATTTTAGTTTTTGTTTATTCTTAAAAACATTGAAAGGGATGACCAATTCTTTAGAATGTTTACATTTAGTCATAACTATTTGCATGAAGTCAACATTTCTTGTGAGAGAGCTAATAATTACAGTAAGAATTTAAAGGCTATAAAATTATAGTTTCTCAAAAAAATGCATTTAAATTCATATTTTTTTAAATTTAAACTCAAGCTTGAACTCGAGTTTGGGACTAAAACTTGAGTTCAAGTGTCCCCTTTAACTCGAGTTCAAAAATTCAAACTCAAATTAATGAATAGTAATTTTTTCTATTCTTAAAAATGCTATAACTTTTTCATTTTAATCCTGATTGAGATGATTTTTTTTCTATGCGTTGACAACAAAAAGACGAATAAAACCTCACTCATATAACTTATTAAAAATTTTCATCACCATTGAGTTTTTATTAAAATACTATCTAAATACAAATTTAAGTTTTGACTCACTCAAACACAAACTCAAAATTAGATTATTATCTCAAACTATAACTCAAATGTACACAACTAAACACAAACTCAAATTATAACTTAAATTCGACTCAAAAAATACACTCAAATCACACTCTAAAAGAACATGATATTAATTTTTTAGAATGGGCTTTGTTCAATTTTTTAAAGATATGTAAATATAGAAAAAAAAAATAGAAAAAAAAATTGAGAGGGGACTCTGGTAATAACTTGGCTACGTCCCTATTTGCATTGAGACACAAAACGTGTTAACGTCTCATTAAAGATGCAAAATAATTTCAGACACATTTCATACAACTCAAACCCTAAACTTCCATCTATCATGGGAGTAAGTTGAATACCAGTAAACTGAAACACTGTGATTAAAAATTTTAGCAAATTGGTACCTCCACAAAGCCATCTCATATTTATATCGCTCTTTCTTTTCTGGGTCTAAGCGTACGAGTGGAGACACAACATGTGCAACGCTGCAATTCTTCATAATGAGCGCGCATCAAAATGTGGGTTTTAGATTAGTACTAGCTAGACGTCCGTATTTAGGTGGGTTTTTGTGGATAATGACCCAAGGTGGGGTTGGCTCCTCTTCAATCTCCATTAATAACACTCACTTCTTTTAATTATAATTACAAGAATATCATCCCCTTTAAGAACTAAGCCTAGGATTGCACATTTTCTACACAAATTGTTTACAAATACTCACTTCACGTTTTTTTTTTTTTTTAATCTGTTGTTTACGAGAATGTGTCTTAGTTTTAGTTCTAGATTTCTAATAATGATGTAAATATTCTAATAAAAAAAAAAGAAAATTGTTGCTTTTTTAATTTTTAGTCTCTCTCTTTTTAAGAGAATGCTAAATACAGACTCTATTACGTACTCTTTTACGGATGTTATTCTCTTTTATTGACATGTGTCATCCTTTTTTTTTAAAAACAAACAAACTTAATAATAAATAACTTCTTTTAACCGTAATTACAAGAGTGTCGTCCCCTTTAGAACTAAGCCTAGGATTGCACATTTTCTACATAAATTGTTTACAAATACTCACTTCACGTTTTTTTTTTTTTAATATGATGTTTACGAGAATGCGTCTTAGTTTTAGTTCTAGATTTCTAACAATGACGTAAATATTCTAGTAAAAAAAAAGAAAATTGTTGCTTTTTTAATTTCTAGTCTCTCTCTCTTTTTTTTTTTTTTGGGTTGGTTATATGCTTTGACGTTATACACTCCAATTTTACTATCAAGTTGGAGAATTCTAATCAGAATCCACCCGAAAGAAAAAATGTGTATTGTTTCAATACTGTTTCAAAATGATACATAACATTTTCAATCGTTGATGTTTTGAGCAAAACAAAAAAAAAAAGGTTTACCTTTATTAAATAATAAAACATTTAATTTTTTTAACAATAACAAAAGGTATGTTTATACGTCTTTCAAAATAAAGGGTATCGTTATTTGTATATATAATAAACATATATATGTATTATAGCTTAATTATATTATGTATTAGCTTACAGATTAAATATATTTATACATGTATATACAATATAGCGCAAAGTAAACAAAAAACGGTAGTTACGATTTCATACATATGTTCTTATGTTATATTTATATATCATATACATTTGTATTTAGATATTATAAGTATATTTTAACGTTTGACATAAATGTGTATATTTAAGTTTTCTTTATATACAAAAAAAAAAAAAAAAAAAAAAAAAAAAAAAAAAAACTCGTGTTTAATTTAATATTGCTCTGCATTGGAGTTTTCAGTATTTGCATAAAACTGATTTGTAACTTAGGTGAAAAAATAAGGTTTCAACCTTCTAAATAATAGGTGAAAAAAGTAAACACAAATGGTTTATGGATAAAAAATATGGGATTAAAGGGAAAGTGGCACTCTTGTAATTATGGTTGAAAGACCTGACTCATTATTAAGTGGACATTTAGTTCATGGATTTAGAATAATAATTTAGAATTATTTTTGATTTATGTGTATTTTTTGTGAGAAAAAATATTATAACGAGTTACAACCTATGATTCGAATCATGACACGAATTCTCATACTAAACATTCTATAAATTTGTTTGTTTTAAAAATGTGGGATGACACATGTTAAGAAAAAAGAATAATAACTTAAAGAGAGTCTATAATAGAATTTGTATTTAGCACTCCTCAAATTATAATGATTGATTGGTGATTGTTTTTTTTCTTTATTATATATTTTCTTTACTTTACTTTTTTTTTTTTTGGGTCTCTACAAGTGTCAGAGAGATTTGCGAATGGTGCTCTTATCCAAAGGACCAAGGGCCCTTCCATTGCCCACTTTGACAAGATTTTTCTACATCCGTCGCTATTGATGCTCTGCATTAATCCACTAGTATCAAAGTCAGAAACATGTTAGTTTAGACTTGGAGACTCCAAAGTGAAAAGATTGACACTTTAACACTTGTTTGTGGATAACCAATGTGAGTATTGATAAGATATTTAGTGTACCTGATTGATGATTAATCAGTATTTAATTGTTTGAAAATAGTGTTTTTCATTATTCATTAAAGAATTCTCCTTACTAATATTGGATGTGAAAATTTATTTGTAATCATAGCATATATGGGGATAAGAGACTAGTCTAATCTGCAAGCAATCACATACAAATGTGGAAAAAATTAAGATGGTAAAACATATTATTTATGCTATTATACTAAAAAATAAACAGTTAGGGGTTGTTTGGTTGAGGGATTCGTACCCCAATTCGAATCATGATTCATTATTCATTACAGTATTTTTTTTCACAAAAAATACACGTAAATCGAAAATAATTCTAATCTTATAATTCTAATTTATGAACCAAACGTTACTTTAGATTCAATTAACAAAAAGAAAATAAAATTCACGAAGTATCTAATTATTTTAAATAGCATAAATTATACACCTGTACAAAATCAATCTAAATCATGTACTTTTTTCTACAAATGTAACGGGTAGCCATGGGCCAGGGCCGGGAAACGCTTCGACCACGCGGAAGAACAAGGCCGGAAGCCGTTGGGCAGAGAATTCGTAAGTTGGGCAGAGAATTCGTCAGGCTCGGCTGGATATTTTGGGCCCCACGCAAAGCTGGTGTCGGAATTATCGGCTCAAATGGGCCCAATTATAGAGCAACATTTTTTTTTTAGGTAAGACTGTATGTACAGTAATATTTATGTTGCTTGACGTTGGAATCAAATATAAAATAACTATATATATTAATTAGCAAAAAAATTATTATACATATACTAAAGGGAAGGACGGATTCACTGTTTATACTAGAGTGTAATAAACAGTGTCTTTCCTTTTTTACCTTTACATATTTCTTCAGATGAATTTTTTATTTCTGTTATGTCATTTTGAATGTAAAGTTACTATATTGCCCTTTAGTTCAGTTTCTTTTGTTTTGGTTTGTTCTAATCGTTTTGGTCATTTGCACTCAGATTGAGTGTTTTTTTCTTTTCATTTGATGCCTTCTACAACCTTGTATAGCCTTCTACATCTTTATTTTTTTTCGTTTCTGGAGTAACTTTTCATCATTCCGTTTGCTGGACCTTTTGTTACTTTTTCATTTGATTGTTTAATTTCCACCGTTCTCTACTCTTTCTTCTATCTGTGTGGGTTTTGTTGCTTTCTTTTTCTCCATACTAATATGGTATTTCGTTTCTTACTTTGTTTGTTTTCGATTTGTTTTGCAAAACTTTGTTCTTCTATCGTTTCTTCTCTTCGTCTTGATGTTTTCCGATTTTGGGTTATGATGTTCTGTTCTTCTTACGTTCTCTTCCCTTCTGGATATTTTGTTTATTCTCGCACTAATATGATGTTTTGATTTTTGCTTTAATTTTTTCCTTTCGATTTCTTTCTTCTTTGATGATTTTGGGTTTCGATATTTAGAGTTAATCTCCTTTATTATATGTATTTATTTATTAAAATCTTCTTTATACTAATTTTCTTTGGTTAATTTTTGTAAATGTTGATTGTAATTTAGAGTTTTTTTATCTGATTTTTCTTTGCCTTTTTTTCTTGCAGGGGTATTTCAGAATATATTTTGTCTTTCGATTTTTTAAATACATTCAGCATGGAAATCCGCATAGCTCATATTCAGCGTAGAAATGTGCTGATTTCATAGGTTTTTTATCATAATCGGTTTGTTCTTAAACCCTTAGCCCTATTTTTCAGTGTTTTATTTGATTTTTTCAAAATTAGGACCTTTTGTTTGTTCTTGCTTCTCTACTACTTCGTTGTTCATTGCTGATTAGTTTTTGTTTTTGGTTTTGGGTTGTTGGATAGTTCATTCTTTGGCTTTCTTTGGGACTTTGTTGCGGCATTTTTTTTCTTAAATCCTTAGCCCTTTTTTTTAGTGCTTCATTTTATTTTCCTCAAAATTAGGGCCTTTTGTTTGTTCTTGCTTCTCTATTGCTTGGTTCTTCATTGGTGATTAGTTTTTTACAGTTTTGATGGAACTTTTTTCTGTCCAATCTGGTTTTCATGCAGGGCTTTTGCACTGTTCTTAGCTCATTCTTTATTGGGCTGATTTGCGATCTTGGTTTGGTTTCCTTCGTCCCCTTACTGAAGTGCATGTTTTATGTTCTTTTTCTTTTTTTGATTATAGTATTTTTTTTCCTCTGTTTTTCATAACTATCTTTTGTGGTTCCCGCTTGAACTAAATTTCTTTGCATGTTTACTGGTTTTTTCATTTGGTGGTTGCTTTCTTTAACTTTTACTGACAAAATATAAATATTTTTCTTTGTTCCCTCCTTCATTCCATGTAGTGTATCGATCATTCTGCATATCTCCTTTTACATTTATTAATCTGCTCATCTGTATTGTTTAAGATAGTGCTTTGTCTGCTTAACTTGATGACCTGTCCTCATTTTGTTGCTGAGGTATTAAATGGATTGATAATTTTTTGCTCTATTGTCTCAGATACATTAAATATGTGGCAGAAAAAAATTGTTCTATCATTTTTTTCCCTGCTTTTTTCTTCTTCTTAGATGATTACCATTTAATCTTTATTTCCTTCTTTTATTTTCTTCAACGCCTTAATGGACTGCTCTTATCATTTGATTAACCAATATTATTTTATATCCCCTGAAAATTGCTGCTCTATTCTTACGTGTGAGGCTTTTATAGGATATGTACTTTTGCTAATTGTTTTCCTCCTTTTCATTTATAAAAACCAGTTCTATGTATGACTCTATTTTACACTTTCCTGTTTGTTTCCCTTATGCTTTACTCTTTTTCTTCTTCACTCCACCCTCAGTCATTTACTGCTCTACTTCATTATCCATCCTTTACTGTTTTATCCTATTATTTCTACATCCTTGCTTTTTCTTTCTTCCCATTTACTTGGCTGACACTTCATACTCGAAGAAGTATTTATAGCGTACCAAGTATTATTAATGATTCTTGCCCACAAATCTTTAATATGTGTTTCTGATGTTGAATATATTTATTTCATGTAGTTCTATTAATGCGTATGTTGTTTTACTTTTATAATTTTTGTTTGCAGGTGATTTTATTATGTTATTAGTAGATGTTAGTACTATCTTTTTATTTATTTACAAAAACTACTGTTGCATATGGATATATTATGTATATCTTTGTTTGTTTTGTTTGCTCTTTATTGTCTTATGTATTCTAACCTTAATTATTTAATGCTTTACTTTATTATCATTCATTTATTGCTTTCTTTTGATATTTTGGTATTGTTTCTTTTCCTTTGTTTGTATTTAGTTGATCCAGATATCGCATTCAAAGGAGTATTTATAGCGTTTAAGGTATTATTCATAACTGTTATCCATAATTCCTTAATATTTCTTCCTTATATTGGATATATTGGCTCCTTTTAGCGATATTCATATGTGACATGTGTTTTACAACTTTTGTTCATAAATATTTTTTTTCCCTTTCCTTCTTTCTTTCTTGTCTTTTATTCATTACTAAATTTTACTAGCATTCATTATTGGTTTGGCTTTCTCTTTGATGACATCTATATACGTATCTCCACTTCATATATATTGTTTCTAACTGCTTTCTTAATGAAAGAACAGTGGTTATAGTGACTTTTAGGATGTTTTTAAATTTGTTTTCCTTTCTTCCATTCTTATTTTGTCCAAGGTTTTAACTAAAAAAGATTAACCACACTATTTTGTTCTTTTGTTGGCTGTTCTGATCTTCTTTTTTTCATAAGATACTCATTCCATTCAAAACTTATCTACATAAATATTACTTCTCTATTTTCATTACTACATTACTTTCCTATTTCTATTACTACATTTAGTCTCTTTTTTCCTTTTCTTTTTCGGTTCACATTTTTTAGTCCCATTCTCTTTTAATTGTGGCAATGATGATTCTAATTCATTTTGACATATTAAGTTTTATATGATTTGAATTTTGATTTTCTTTATGCTTTTTTACTAAAATCTGTATTCTGTCATCTTTTATCTCTTCTTTATTAAAACTATCTTTATTCTGTCTCTTTTTCTCTCTTATTTTACAAAAAAATTTAGAACCTTTTTCCTGCTCTATCATTTTGCTGGAAATTTTTCTCCGATATCTTTCATTGCTTCCATTACTGTCAGTTTGGACTTCTTTGTTCGTTTTGATCAAAATAAAATCTCAGAATTGATTGATTACTTGATATCTCTCATGATTGTAGCTTTTTTTGCTGTTTCAAAGCTTCATTTCAATTATCCAACTTCTTTTTTCTCTCATTCTATCCCTTATTTTACAATAAATTTTTGCATGTTTTTTCTGCTCTACACTTTTCCCTTAGATTTCTCTCCTTTATATTTCATTGCTTCTATTGCTATGAGTTTAATCTTTTTTGGCCATTTGCATTTGAATGAAATTTCAAAATTCATTGCTTATTTAATTCCTTCATTTTGGTGCATTCTGTTTACCTGTGCTTTTCATTTCATATTCTTTATTATGACACTTTTCCTTCATCTTTTAAACCTTCACTTTGAATTATTGTATTTTTTTCCTTTTTCCCTCTACCGTGCTATTTTTTTGCTTTCTTTCTTTGTCCCTTATTTTAGACAAAGCTTTGCAGTCTTTTCCTGGTTGATAATTTTATTGAAGATTTCTGTCCTTTATATTTTACTACTTTTATTATTGTGGGCTTAAGCTTTTTTGTCATTTTCTTTCAACTCGAATCTGAAGATTAATCTTCTATCATTTTCTTTCCTGCTTATTGTTCACGTTCAATGTACAAGTTTTCTCGCCAAAGTCAACAAATTGAGTTCTCAACAACATCAACGCAATCAACACAATCAATCGAAGAACAAAAAATGGAAAACAAAAAAACAATCATGAGCTAAAAATGCTGGATCAACAAAGTAATCAGGTTCGCACTAGATTATGTTTTCATGTTCTTTTCCTTTACTTATACTATTGAAACTGATAACTTTTCATCATTCATAGAGGGTGCAAAATTTATAGTACGAGCAACAATAACTGAATTCTCAACAGATCAAGGTTGGTACTATAACTCTTACCCCATATATTACCAACAACTAAAGCAATCAAGCATTGGTTGGTGGTGTGATAGTCATGGACATATAAAAACAACGTCATCTCCATGGTAATTAACATCATAAATATACTTTTGCTAAAATTTACTCACTTTAATTGCTTACAATAAATAGCTTATTATAACAATCAATTATTATCATACATTTTGCAGGTACATATTAAATGCACAAAACCAATAGATCCATACGCACCAGATCCAAAAAAAGCAACCACAAGGTAAGATGTATTTACTATTTTACATTATCCATTAACAAAAAACGACATCTATAATTTTAAATATATAACTATATAAACTTTTATGATCTCAGGTCTCAATCAAAACAAGCAAACCCTTCCACAAAACTTCAAAAAACTAGATAATACAACTACCTCTAAATAAGTTAATTTATATAACATATACATAACATTTTTAGAATTCTCAATAACAATACTAATTCCTCCAAAATTTTCATTTTGCAGCTAAAAACTGAAGCAGAAAAAACAAAAGAAAAAACACAAATGCATTGTAAAAAGTACTTATGACAATGTTATATTGACATGCTCATATAAATATCCGTACATAAATTAATTTTATACAATCAAAACTACCAACTTCTTATATAAACTCATAGCTATAACCCGTTGCAACGCGCGGGTAACATACTAGTAAAATCTAAACATACATAAAAAGTCAAAAAAGTTGCTTCTCTTTTTAACCATGTGTCAAAGGAACAAAGAAAGAACTCATGAACTCTCGTCAAATTCATCACCTCTAAGACACATGAAATTTGTTGTTGTGTTGTTAAAATTGAAGTGCGTTCCTTTAAAAAAAAAATTTGAAGTGCGCAAGAAAATAGATATATATATATATATATATAATTACACTAGATAGCAAAATTTCATACCTTACGTTAAAATTTAGTAAACTTTTCAAAATATTATAAATATAATAAAAATGACATAATAATTATCATAATAATATTATATTTTATAATATATAATAATATAATCATTATATTAATGATATAAAAATGATATAAAATTTTGTTATTCTTGTAATCTTTTTAAATTTTTACTAAATTTAAACTTTAATATTCAAATTTTACTATATGTGTAAAGAGAAATTATATATACACCCCAAAAAGTTATAAATACACCCCTTAATTAGTAAATGATTAAAAACAACGATTGAAAAAAAAAAAACAAATAAGCATATTCCTTTTTCATTTCCCTTTTCACACACCCTACAATAAATTTCTCAAAAACATCAATCTCCATATCACCAAACCCAAACCATAGCCCCTTGTTTCATTCTCTCTCTCTCTGTTTTTTTTTTTTTTTTGGATTACTTTTCGTTCCACAGTTCTTTTGCTCTATACTCACTACATGTAAATAATTTTGCCATTATGTCAAAGCAAATTTTGTCGCAGAAAATCACCGTAGTCTAACACAAGAAAGCAAGAAGCTTCCCCCAACACAAACTCAAACCCAGAGGGCTAAAACCCATCTTATGAAGAAAGATGCAACAATTCAAAACAACATCGAAAACACCCACTCATGCCTAATAGAGAATTTTTTTTCCTGAACAGAGATTTGTTTATACAAAACTTGTGAGTGTACCAACGGTGCCTCATTCAATTAACTGATTCAAGTTTTCATTCAAGCTGAGATATGATTTTATGTTAAAATTTTTAACTGTAGTAAAAAAAGTTAAATGTGACTTTTTATAAGAACTTTTAACTGTAACAAAACTGAAGTTGAAAACTCAAATCGGTAAAATGAACGAGACTGACACAAAACGTTCAAGTACAGGGGTATAACTGTAATAAAGAAATATATTCTTTAAAATGGGGTGTATTGATAAAAGTATGGGACGTGAATAAAACTTCTTGTGTAAATCACGTGGATTTTCTAAAAGCCTAATTAAACTTTTAGGCCCATGACATAAAAATTTGAAGAACAGACAATGGGCTTTAAAGAGAACTGCAATGCAATAGAGAACTGCAATAGGTTTTAGATTTAGAGTGACACTAGCCTTATCTCCGCGTTACAGCGGTAATAATTTTATATTATGTAAACAGCTAATAATTTTTATAACAGAATATTAATTTATATATACATATTTATACATGAACATGTCTTTATGATGTTGTTATAAGAGGTTATTTACAATGTCTTTGGGTTTCAAGTCTTCTTTGTTCTTTTCCTCTCCCTTTTAGTTGCAAAACATAAATTTGGAAAAAAAAAATTATTAATAGCAAACATTAATAAAATCTAGACAATAGTTATTAACCGTACCTGTAATGCTATCAACATTATAAAAAAACTGCCTTAAGGGAGTAGCAGCCAAGCAAAGGCAGGTGAAAAGTATAGGACTTAAAAAACTGTGCAATAAATTGATATATGCATTTTTATGTCTGGGACAAACTGAATAATATTCATGTCTGCATATATGTCTGTAATGAACTAAATAACATTAAAAATTTATATGACAACAAAAGTTTAAATTTACACTGCTATATAAAATTATGTACAAAATTAAATAATAAGATACAAATAATGAATAAATTAAATTTATCAACAAAAGCTATATTAGTGAATGAATTAACATATGCATATGCATATTTTGAGCTTCTTCCATCATAAATGAGCAAAGAAATTAAAAATTCACTGTAATAAGCCTTGCTGCACAAAGTTTATAAATAAAATGAAAAGCATGAACATGACATGTATCAAAATGTGAATGAATTAGCAAGTGAAACAATGCGGAACATAAAGTATGAAAAGTAGTTAGCAAAATTGATAATATGTGAATAAATATGATCCTTGTACAATAATGGTGGTTTAGATATGGAATATGTTCATCAACGTAAGATAAATAAGTCAATTTATATAGCAAGCGAAAGAACCGGAAATAATGAGAAAATAAAGAGATAGGTGGTCAATATAATCTAATGCAGTAACAAATGAAGGAAAGTAGGGTAGTGAAGAGTAAATAAAGTAGATTAGAAGCTAAGTACAAAAGAGTCTAAACTGTAGTATTACAAAAAGATTACTGTTTAGATCAGTGTAAAAGAGGAAAGGACTAACGTTAGAAAAACAATATAGCTTGCAACGCATATTTTGCAACAAAGCATAGTTAAAACGAATAAACAGAATAAAATTGCAAAATGGGCTGTCAAGGCAATAACACCGGGGAAAAAATGGAAGTGAATCAAGTGTGAATGATTTCTGAATGAGACGACAATACAAAAAAAAAAGAGGTATTGGAATAAGCAAAGAGAAAAACAAATAGATTGTTAACAAATTTAAATTATAGAAGGAAATAGGGAAGGAAAAGACATTGAAATAAGTAAAAGAAGAGTACAGAGTGATTGTCAATAGACTTAAGTCAGAAATAGTGGGTACAATAAGAATAAAAAGAGTGATGATATATTAATAGCGGGATTTGGACACAATTTTCATATACAAATAAAATTCATATAGAAATGAATAAATAAATATAAATTTCCATGTCCTATAGTTGCTTTCTTCTCTATAGACGAACAAACAAATTAAAAGTCTTCAATAAAACTTGATCATATATATTTTATTGGAGAAAAAGAAAGGAAATTAAAAATAGTGGAAAATGTATATAAATAAATATGTAAATAAACCTATAAATTAAAGAAGGAAAAAAAATCAAAGGAAAAAGAAGTAATAAAATATAAACATAGTAATATTTTTATATAGTAATTGTAGCTCAAATATTCAATGATAACGGTAATATGTGACCGATATTTATAGTATTTTTGTGGTCGCCTATGTAACTGTTTTTAATGGAATTAAAAATGTTAATGGTAAAACTCACAAAAGCACCAAAATCAGCAAGATTTGATAGTGCTTATGTGGCTGCCTATGTAACTGTTATTAATAGAATTAATAACGTTAATGTTAACTACACAAAAGCACCAAAATCAGCAAGATATTATATATGTCACATAATTTTATAATATTTATGTAGCAGAGATTAAATGAGTTGAGTAAAATATGAAATTGTCCAAAAAAATTAAATAAGTAAAGAGAAAACAATCAAAAGGAAAAAAAAAAGATTAACAAAGTTGAAAAAATTAAAAAGAAAAAAATAAAGAACACATAAATAGGATAACAATAACAAAATATAAACGAAAACAGAATCTACTTGGTATAAAACTGAAGAAAGTTGTTAGATGAAATCAATAAACCAGACAGAACAAAGATATGAAAAAAGCAATGAAACCATGAAATAAAAAACTTAAGCCAAAAGTATATGTAGAAATGTTTGGGCAAAATAACAAACTAAAAGTTCTTGCGCAGGAAAGGAAGAAGGAACAGGAAATGGAAGAAAGCAAACGACACTAAACTATACAATTCAAACCAAATAAACAAATTACGGGAAGAAATATCAAAAATCCCAAATAAATCAAAACCATTGACAAACAAAGAGAAAGTCGTCCTTTTTTAAATGTGGACCAAAATGACCAAAAACCTGAAATCAATAACACATGAAGCAAATAAAAATTGAGAACAATGTTGTACAATCAAAAGACAAAGTACTAAAAAAACCGAGAAGCTCTTTCTCAGGAAAAGAAAAGAGAAAGAAAGGAAAAAAGCAAAGGAGATAACTCATAATCAAAGGGAATGAAAACTAAAGAACAAAAAATACAATATAACTTAAAATCATAAATAAACTGCAATAAGATAGGAATTTTTTCCTTTTTTTTTTAAACCGGAAAGAACTATAAAAAAGACAGGCAAAAACTTTTAGTCAAAAACAATTGGTCAATCAGAATCCAAGTAAGAAAGATTTACGAGTGAATAAGTTTTCAATGAAATAGTAATAGCAAAAATTGAATAATACCAGAAAAAGGAACAAAAACATAAGATAAATAAAAAAATAAACAAAATCACGATCAAAGTGAGGAAAGCATAATCACGGCAATTTTTGGATAATTTACATAAAACTCAACATGTGAAATTTAATAATAACTGTCATCGTCACATTAAAAAATCAGTTAAAACAAAAATGTGTCATATAAAGACATATATAGTATCGAAGAGTAAATCACCAAAAAATCAATATCATGAGAAGAAGCAGCCAAAAGATAAAGAGAATAATCAAGAAATTTTAGATAAAAAGAATATAGGAAATCAAAATCCAAATAGAAAAGATACATTCACAACAATAAAATACATAAAATACATACATATATGAGAAACCAATAAACATAAAGTTAATATCTTAGCAATATTGATTAACAATGAAGTAGGATCCTTCTTAAAGACTATAAATTACTAACATTTATTAATAACATAATAAAAACTTATATGAACAGAAATCATAAAAAACAAACAACACATGTTAACAATATTAGCAGACCAATACATTTAATATCAACATTATATATTAAAAAACTGCAGATAGAAGTTATTGATGGTACATGAAACCTTGTAAATGCTGCCTTAAACCCAAAATGTGGGCCAACCAAATTTTAACCAAGTCAGTAGAAAAACATAAGGATATAGAGGTAGAGGAGTAAATAATGAAAGAGCAATAAATGTTTAGAAGCGAAGTAAGGCAGTAAATGATCGGAAGGGGAATGCAATAGAAAAAAAGGTCAAGTACTGGAGGAAAGATCAGCAAAATACATAATAAATTCATATCTAGCAGCAGTACATATTAATAGAGAACAAAAGAACCAACTTAAAACACTTGAAAAAAATTAGATAATAACCATTTAAAAGAAGAGAGGAAATAAAAAAAAAGGCCAGAAAAAAAGAGAGAGAAACCAAACAATATTTTTTTCCCAATTATTTTCCATATTTCAAATAATTTTAAAAAATTCCCAATTAAATTAACATGTCTAACGCAAACATAGTAGAGATGATTAGGCTAGGAAGACAAATCACTGGTCTATATATCACAGATCATCGACTCATTAAATGCAAAGAAAAAATCTGGAGATCAATGGATAAGAAACACATCTAAGAATAAAAAAAATACATACCTCAGTCGAAGGAGAACAATGGATAGAATAGACATAGCACAACAACGAAACTTCGAATATTGGTAAAGAGGAGGAAAATAGAAAAGGTAGAAGAAGATATATAATAGTGAGAGAAGGAAAATAGAAAGAAAACAAAAAACCATCCTAATAAAAAAAACATAGTTTACATACAAAGATAAGATAATTCTACTGATAATCTGATAACAAAACCAACAAACAAATATCAACTGTATAATGATTGATTAACAACATGTGTTAAGAAGCATGTAAACCACAGGGAAATGAAACCAATAATAAAAAACACAAAAAATTAACATTTCGATTATACAGATCAACAATTTTCCAACCAGAACCCTACAATAGAAGTTTGTTAGCAAAAGTGGCAACTAAATGAATCTTGTACACATTTATAAGCACGTTCAAGACAATAAATAGGGAGAAAAAAAAAATAATACTCAGGGACCTGGCGTGCAAATTATTAAATAATAAAAATCTCCAGAAGAAGGTATTACAAAAGAAAAATTACCTCACCACTCGTAATGTGTTGAAGAAACTTATCCTCAAATTCACGGCAAAGTTCTAAAGCTATTGCTCTGGTGCCCTCGGCACTTTGCACCATTCTGCTCACCAAGCCTAACTAACTCATCCTGGACTATTTGGGACTTACCCTGTAACCTGCAAAATATAAAAGGGCGAATGTGAAACACATTCCCTACTAAATTTGATATCACATTTGGATTCAGGGTAGAAAAGGGATGAATTTACTCGTAAATAGCTTTTGTTAGCAAACCAACAAACACCAAGTTGTAACTAAATGGTTATTTAACAAATTTATAAACTACCATAAAGATCAAGTGTGCATGTATTAGAAAGTACACATCCAGAATTTGTCTAAGAAATTTACCTAGATAGGAGGTTAGGAAGGCGGACTTTCCTACGACTGCGAATTTGCTGAGCTAAAGCATCCACCAATGCTATTCTGCCTAGCTTACTTTGAGGAGCTCCAGTCAGGATGGACTTGAGACTTTCACTCTCAGCCCTCCATGTTGTTTCTAAAGAATTCTCAGAACCAACAGATCCAGACTGTGCTGAAGCTATTGAAACTAACTGACCGATTAATGCAACCCAGAGCATATCCGAAGCCCTTGATGGCCCCTGATTTAACAGAAGAGCCTGAACTGCAGCAAGAGCTTTCTGGTCCGAAGCAGCTTGATCTATTTTGCTGATTACACCAATGGTTCTCGTACCTGTAATCAATATTAGTTTCCCATTAGCCCCAAAAAAAACTTTTAAAAAAATGTAGAGCTGGAGAAGAGGAATGATACACACTAGTAGAGGGGTAATATGGGGCAGAAACTCAGAAAACAATCAGCACATGTACAGAAGAAAATTATCAAGGGCTCAAGGTGTACAAACAA
Organism: Morus notabilis; assembly: GCF_000414095.1. Classification (NCBI taxonomy): domain Eukaryota; kingdom Viridiplantae; phylum Streptophyta; class Magnoliopsida; order Rosales; family Moraceae; genus Morus; species Morus notabilis. The sequence continues at coordinate 95,645 of NW_010360304.1, read as the reverse complement.
CATCTCAGAATCCTCACACCGGGAGGATAGAAATTCTAAAACAAAAAAGGAAAAAGAAAAGACAGTATAGGTTAAAAAAATAGCAATTTTACCATCTCCGTCAAATTCCTTGGCAACTCTGAGAGCTCGGCATGAGGCAACTTCAGGTGCTTGAGCAGCAGGGACAACAACCAGCAAGATTGCATTGTTGTGCTCAGCATATTCACTAACCTATGTATGAACCATTAGAAATTTACTAAACAACTTATCAAATACCAAAAATCATGATGAGCTTCATATCTAGATTTTAGCTTAAATATTAAAAATTCTTTTTATTGAAAACAAAAATTAAATAAAATAAAAGGAAAAGAAACAACGAAAAAAAGGAAAAAAATGAAAACGAAGAGTGAAAAATCAACATGCAAAAACCCAAACGAAATCGGTGATTGAAACCAACACAAAAGCAAGAAAGAAGAATGAGGGAGTCGCGAACGAACATAACAACATAAACCAGCAAAAAAATCACAAATCGATTCAGTGAAGGAATTGAAAAAACAAATGCCCCGTTCACTTCGCCGATTCGAGTTTAAAATTCGAGTTTTGTTACAGTAGTAAAAAGCTCTCAGAAACAGTCACATTTAACTTTTTTACTACAGTAAAAAGCTCTCACGTAACATCACAATCTTAACTCGAATTAAAAACTCGAATCAGCGAACTAAACGGATAAAAAAGTGGCAACATTTCCACCCAAATCACACAAAAGAACCGGCAAAAACAAAGGCACAAAGAAACAAATGCAAGATTTCCAGCAAAACGAAAGAGAAGAAGCAAATCGGAAGCCAAAAAAAAAAAAGAAGGAAAAAGCAGTGACAGAATGGAGGAGGCGACAGACACAAAACGATGGAGGAAGAATACAACGTAGGGCTCCACTCGGGTGAAAGAAGCTCAGCAAATCGTGAATCGCACTGTGCCAAAAGCACAGACACAGAGAAAAACGCAATTTTTTTTTAAAGTTATGTATTTATTTTGCTAAGTGGAGAGAAAGAGTACTAAGTAGTAAAAATTTTCTATGGTTTGCCAAACAAAGAATTCAGAGAAGAAAAAAAAAATTGTTCTTCCAAGGAAAGCAAAAACACGAAGAACGAAATTATAGAAATGAAATGGAAAAAAGGAAAGAAAATTAAAACCTTGTCATTCAGCCACATCCGATCGTGATCAAAGGAGGGCTGATGGCGACGGTGGTGGTGGTGCAGAGGTAAGGATCGGGGACGACGGAGGAGAGAAAATCGCTCGAGAGGCAGAAAAAGAAGAAAAAAAAAAGAAATGAGAGAAAAACCTAGAAGCTTCTACTTCTTTACGATTCTGCAAAGAGCAGAGAGAAAACCCAGAAGCTACCATTATTTCTTCAAGGTCCTTATCTGAGAAAAAAACCCAGAAGCTTCTACAAAGAAGCATAGAGTAAAGCCAACGAAGGAAGAGAACGGAAAGACAAAAAGGCCCAAACCCATAAAAAGATACAAAAGCCCACGGGCATAAGAAGGAGAAGAGGAGAAAGCAAGAGGACGAAACCAAGAAAAAAAGGAAAGAAGAAGGGCAAAATCAGAAAGAAGGGGTTAATGTATATGACAGTGTTTTGTGCCTGTGTGAATAGTGAAAAGCAATCTCGAGGCAAAACCGAAAAACCCATCAGGGACACATTAAAAGACCAAACTACCCCTGCACCAGAAGAACAAGATAACAGTAAATCGAGGGCAAAAGCGTCATTATACTGTAGAAAGAACAGTAAATTGTATCTGCATAAACAGTAAACCCTAACTCTCTTTTAGTATATTTATAATATGTCATATCTAAATTATTAGAGAGAATTTCACAACTATATTATCACAGTATATTTAAAATACTAATATACCTTTAGATTATTAGTCCATAAATATACCTTTAGATTATTAGTCCATATCTGGCACGATTCCAGTGTACGAGCGAGAGACCCTCCATTTTTTAGCCACAAAAACAGTATCCAATTTAAGAGTTCATAAATTAATTTAATTCATAAATTAAAATTATGAGATTAAAATAATTTTTAATTTATGTGTATTTTTTATAAAAAAAATATTATAATAAATCATAAATCACAATTTAAATTGGGATACGAATTTCCTAACTAAACAACCTCTTACTCGATAGTATCCGGGACAACAGTTAGTATTGGTAGCAGTAGTAGTATCTGGGACAACAGTTAGTATTGGTAGCAGTAGTAGTATCTGGGACAACAGTTAGTATTGGTAGCAGTAGTCAGTCGTCGGAATACCTAACCGAGATATCGACCGATATCCGGCCACAACACCAGTATCTAGTTGAAATACCTATCGGTATCCGGCCAACAACCGCCAGTATCCACAATGATATTGGTATATCCGTCTACTGTACCGGTTGGTATCTACAAACCACTGCTACTGGCGCAGCCAAAATCACAAAAAATAATAACAATAATAATTCACGAAAAAAATCTGAAAAATCACAAAACAAATCCATAATCCACAAATTCACAAACAAAATTCATAAAAATTCCAATACCACAAATCAGGATTTACAAACTCCCAAAAAAAAAAAAAACAACATTGCTTGCCGTGGAAAGCAACCGGTAAAGCCGGAATCATCGACGAAGCCGGCAAGGCGAATCTCCTCCGCGACAACAAAAGGACGGAGGTGACGATCTCTGACGGGGAGATATGTTCAAGACCAAAATTATAAAAAAAAAAGGAAAAAATGCTCAGTCGGGTGATCTCACCGGCACGCCGAGGAGATCTCACTGGCGATCTCCTCCACACGACCCCGAGGGGAGATCTAGTTCAGCGTTGTTTGGGCACAGTTTAAGAGCTTCACGACGATGACGGTGGACTCTCCGGGATGGGTGGCGCTGGAGGTGGTGGTCGGAAATCTGGGGAAGACGGCTTCGATCGAGGCTATGAGCTCCGATTTGGAATACACTGGTTGGTTCCGGTGAGAACTTTGTTCGCTCGTCTGCCCACCTTTGCGATTCCGGCAATAATAGGAGAGTAAGATGCGATCTCCAATATAGTAGAGATCATGACGACGTAGAAGTTGCAGAGGCGAACTCCATTACGAGAGAGAGGCGACTGAGATTTGGGATGTGAGAATGAGAAAGGGGGAAAAAAAAAAACCTAGGTTTAGTTCGTGGGTATTTTAGTGGTACACAAAATTTAAATGATGTTATTATAATATATTTTATAATAATTTTAATATTCATGATAAAAATTAATCCGACTTTAAAATTCATGGTATGCTACCTAAATATCTCCTAAAAAATCTAAACTCATTTTGTTAGTTTTGTGCATTTATGATCCATTTAGTTCGCTGATTTGAGTTTTTAATTCGAGTTGAGATGTGATTTTATGTGAAAATTTTTTACTGTAGTGAAAAAGTTAGATGTGACTGTTTCTGAGAACTTTTTACTGTTATAAAACTCAAATTCTAAATTCGAATCAGCGAAATGAATGAGACCTTATACAAGAATTATGTCCTTGATAGAAAAAAAATAGGGGATGAAATTTTATATATTTTATAATGTTTGAATAACTGGATAAAATCTTCTAAAAAAAGTGGATTCAAAATATTTCATGTATGAACATGTAAGTCAATAGTCATCGATAATTAGTATATATTCATATCGATACCTAAAAACTAAGGCCAATCTATTTTTACGTGGGCGTTTCGTTGTCGCCGTTTTGTTGCTCCACTTTTTTTTCTTTGTTTTTTAATTTACTCTTTTAGCTTTTTTTTCCTTTCCTTTTCTTTTTTAACTTTTTTTTTGTAGTTTCTCTTTTCCTTTTCTTCTTTTTTTCTCCCTTATCTTTTCTTATTACATCTTTTTAACTTTTCATTTTTATATATTTTCAAATATATCTCATTTAAATACTTTTTTTATAATTATCTAAAATATTATTTTTTCTTAATTACTCTATTGAATTAATTTATTCTCAAATATGACCCTATATAAACATCTTTTACCTGTAATCCTTATAAATTTCAGTTTCAGTTGCGAAACATTTTACAAAAGTTTTTTTCTTAAGTTTTTTTGTCCTTTTTTTCCTGTCTTTTGTTTTAGATTTTTTTTTCCCATTTATGTCTTTATTTCTTTTATCCTTTTTTTCGGAACGATTTATATAACCATTGTTTTAAATAAATCCACAGTAACTTGTTCCATCACAAGTGCTAAGCGTTGAAGAAAGAGAAATGGAATGAGAGAAAGAAAGAGAAATGGAATGAGAGAGAGAGAAAGTTTGGGTGTTGGCCGAAGTTTCGGCACCATTTCTGGGTGCGTCGTTGCACTTTCGACCTTGAAAAATCAGTCCCCAAGCTCATCTTGTTGAGGGCTTGTCTATGGACCAGGTAGTGTTTCGTGGGGTGGCTTGGTTAGGTTGGGTCTAGCTTCGGGTGGAGGTTAAAAACTAGATGTTTGGGAGGCGTTTTCTGACACTTTAAACTTTGGGTGATTAAGGCCTTTTGGAGGCTATTTTCTGGCATGGTGGGCTTCTTTTGGCTAGGGTAGTGTTGTCTCTGGAGATGCGCAGCGACACACATGCGGATTCGTCACTGCGTTTTAACGACCTCCATCTAGCTACTTCACTTGCCTCTCAAAGCTTTCTTCCCTCTCTCATGTTTATCTCACCGGCTGTAACGTCATCGAAGGCTTGTGACAACAGGTCTTTGGGCTTTCTTTTAGTTTTGGGGTATGTTTTAGTTTGTAATAACGACGTGACGATGTTATTTTCACCATACTTTTAATGTTGTTTTGTAATAGTAGAGGTGATTTTTCCACCTTCCGGCTTGGTTTGTGTGTCCCATATGTTTGAGGTGTTTCTCGATAGTGAAAGTGTTGATGTCTGGTTAGAGGTTTCTTTATACTGTGTTGCTTATGTCTAGTGGATTGGGGTTTGATCTCGATTGACTGGTTTAATCCATCGACTGTTTTTGTCTTTTTTAACGAGCTTTGATTATGTTCGACTTTTATGTGCCGATCGGAATTTTTTCCATTAAGTATCGGCGTTTGTATTTACCCTTGTGCTATTATTGTTTGACTGGTGGATTCAATCGTTTGAATCAAATTCTATTGTACTTAAGGTCATGTACGACTTTATTTTGAGTTTGTAATTCATTTATTGTGGTAATGAAAATTTCCCTTTATAAAAAAACGCATGTTTTTAACTAGTTTCTCTCCAGAAAAAAAGAAAAGGAAAGAAAAGGAGGGTGGGAGGTTTACATCTAAATATATGCTTTTGTATACTCATCGCGCGTGTATATAAGCGGATATAGTTGTGTGAAGATAAGAGTTTACTTTTACAAGAAGAAGAATAAAAAAAGGCTTTAGCTACAAATGACAGCTTTTGGGCGGCAAACAACATGTCATTTGTATTCTTAAATGACAACCCAAAAAGCTAATAAACATGTTTTTTTACACAAAAGGACGACATCGAACTTTCATAAGCCCGACGACGTGCCGTTTACTAGCAAAAGGCAGCAAACTTCTGAATGACTATTAGCATGTCGTTTCAGATAAACGACAGAAAAATTCAAAACTGAAATCCATACGTCGTTTCACTGCATCATGCTTGTGCGACAGTGCAAAGTGCAAATAGGAAACGATAGCTTCTATAAAAAGGAAAACTTCTATAATACTTATTTTAGTATTATTATTACTATTATTTTTTTTTAACAAATATGAAACTACTCTCTTAGTTTATTTTTTGAAAGGAAAACTACTTTCTCATTTTAAATCGCGTTGGAGATAACTACAAATACTTATTTTTCCCTTACGAACATATTGTTTTGCCCAATTTAAAATGAAGAAAATTTGTATCTGAGAGGCTCTATATGGGCCTCTTCATTTAACACCATCAAATTTAATCTGATGGCACTTATTCCACGCGTTATTTATAACGTAAAATGGCCTTACGTGTACCATAGTGGTGTGCCCAAAAGTCAAAACTTTTACATATATAGATCCCGTTCGCTTCATTAATTCGAGTTTAGAATTTAAATTTTACTATAGTAAAAAGTTATCAGAAACAGTCACATCTAATTTTTTTACTAAACTCTCACATAAAATTACATCTCAACTTAAATTACAAACTTGAATCAGCGAAGTGAACGGGTCCATAGTTTATTTAGAAAAAATTACAAAATTTACCATGAAAAATGCATAAGTTTAAATTTTTAAATATCATTCTTAATTAATACTCGTTTACTAATATAATTATTTGAGTGAGAAGATTAATAATTAAGAATAAGAGATAAAAATCATGACTCATGTCTGGGATTTCTCCTTTCATTTTTTTTAAATGTAATCTTTAATAAATATACATCTCCTAAATAATTTATGATGCCGTTTTCCCCATTAACTTCTTTTTTATTTTCTCAAAACATGTTTATATAATATTTTTCTACTAAATCAAATGCTTAAGAGAATGATAAATTATTAAAAAAAAAGAAATTAAACCTTTGTAAAAAAAATTTTGTTTTGAGATGATTTTTTTTTCGTTTTGTTCTGAATTTTTTTTTTTTGAGAAAGTTAAAAATCCTACTTTCGTTTTTGAAAATAAAAATCCTACTTCCAATATTCTTTTTTATCAGATGCCGTTTTCCCCATTAACTTCTTTTTTATTTTCTCAAAACATGTTTATATAATATTTTTCTACTAAATCAAATGCTTAAGAGAATGATAAATTATTAAAAAAAAAGAAATTAAACCTTTGTAAAAAAAATTTTGTTTTGAGATGATTTTTTTTTCGTTTTGTTCTGAATTTTTTTTTTTGAGAAAGTTAAAAATCCTACTTTCGTTTTTGAAAATAAAAATCCTACTTCCAATATTCCTTTTTATCAAATGTTTTTATTTGTTTTACAAAAAAAAAGACATTTAGTCATTTATCTTTTAAAAAAAAAATATTGGGTGTGTTTAAAATTAATTTTTAATTATTTTTAAAAATATTTTTACATGTTTTTTGAGGCATGAAAATGAAAATAATCTACAAATCGTGTTTATTTATCAAATGTCTTAAAAATAAAAATAAAAAATAATAAGAATAATTTTTATGAAAAAATTAAAAAACAGTTAAAAGTTATTTTCTCTTTTTTACTAACATAATTTTAAAATTAATTCTAAAATTATTATAAAAATAATATTTTTTTTATACCGGAAACAAAACCACCCTAAAAACCTTATCAAAGATGTCCATTGCATTGCATTTCATTTAATTTTTTATATATATATTTTATTTTGCAACGAGGAATATAAAAATCTCGGATTTGATTGGGATTTGGTTGACCCTTTCCCTCGTTTTATCTGAATCTGAGACGGAGTGAATAAAGAAGACGACGAAGACGAAGAATCCACATTCCACAACATTCATCTTCTTCCTTACGCGCACAATTCCCAATCCAATCACCACCTCCAGGTACTTTCACCGTTCTCAATCTTAGAGCCCGTTAGATTAGAATTATTTTTAATATATATATATATATATTTTTTAAAAAAAATACTATAACAAACTATAAATTACAATTCGGATAGAACGAATCCTCCGACCGGACTAATCTCCCACTTTCTCTCTATATCTCAATTTCATATCTGCATTTAATGGAACGAGCAGTTTGTTTCTCGATCTCGATTGCTTAAATCCGGAGGTTTCTCTTCGATGTTGTGCATCGCTAGGATTATAGATAGATCTGGAAATTGACGCGATTGGATCCTTTTTCGACTCGTGCATATATATTGTTGTATTGGTTATTTTCTCTTTCGTCTTCTTCGTTGGATTTTATTTGCGGGAAACAATTTGCCCTATCATTTCTCTCACCCACCCATCTCACCCATCTCTCTCTCTCGTCCAGACCCAGCACCGCTTCCGTCGAGGACGCCGCCGCCGCCTTCCGATCCACCACGCCGTTGCCGGAATTTCCTCTGCCGCCACCGCCAGAGTATGATTCCTTTTTTTCTCCTTTTTCTGTGAAAAATTTTTGGTCTGAACTTTCCGATTTTTTCCATGCTATGTTCTCCTTTTTTGTCCCTTGCTATTTCTCTTTACCTCCACGACTAAAACATAAGTTGAACCCTGTATTTTCTCAACAAAGCTCCATCCTTCTTTGCATCCGCCGCCTGAGACACAACTTGCATCAACCAAAAAGCACCACCCAAGTCGTCTAGTTTGGTTCTGTAATCTGAGGAATGAACCTTATGTTTGCGATTCCTCTGTTTCGTTATTATTAATTTATTCTCCAAAACCCACAATACTCACTCCACTCCTCGTATTCTCCTAATCCAAGGCATCTCCAAGCTGCTTCTTCCACACAAACCTTTGAAATTCTCACCCTAAACAAGGTCTCTCTCTCTCTCACCCAAAATCAAAATCAAGATCTGATTACCTCTCATCAGAAGCTAATAATCCTGTGAGTTCTGAATTTAGTATTTCTTTTGTTATTTATGTTGGCTTTCGCAGATCTGTTTTAGCTTCTTTTCCTATATTTCATTAATTTGATATTCATTGATTCTGAAATCGAAGCTTTACTTTTTCTGGATCGTCAAACATTTATGGGTTTTTGTTTTTTTTTATAGAAGATCGTATTTGGTGCTGATTATTTTGGGTTAAAATTTCAAAACCCACAATACTCACTCCACTCCTCGTTAAACTGCATCTGGGTTTGAACCAGAACGGCCACGATTTTTTCATCCTTTTTTGTCCCTTGCTATTTCTCCCCATCGATTGCATCAATTAAAATAAAAGTACTACTTTTAATGCTACATGGATATTCTAGATGTTACATATATGTAAACACACATATATATATATATATATATGTTAAGGATATTAATCTAGCTGTTGACACAACTTCAACACCATTAGCATCAGGAAGGAAAAAGAGAAAGAGATCTCAAAGTGGAGATGTATTGGTTGATACTTTAATTGAGACAGTATAGAAGTTTTTTGATATGTATGCTATGGCTGGTGAGAATATTGGTAGGCTTGCTAATTGTTTTCAATATGAGGCTGATAGTGCTGCAAGGAGGATGTAGGTATTTGATGAAATAAAGAAGGTAGAAAGACTAACAAATGCACAACGAGTACGAGTCGGAAAACTTCTTGTCTAAAACCATGACTACACCAACTATTTCTTCACGTTGGATGATGAATTTAAGTTAAATTTTCTTCTATCTCTTTTAGAATGAGTTAGGTTGAAGCTTTTGGTGCTATATTTACAAACTTGAGTATATGGTCCAATATTTAGATCTTTTGATGGCATCTTTGGAACTTTTATACATGGTCCTAGATTTACAACTTCTAATTTCAAGTTTGGAACCTTATTCAAGTATATGTTCTCATATTTAGAACTTTTGTAAGAACTTTTGAGTATAGAGGATTTTAGTTAACATTTTGAGACCCATATTATTTGATAATTTTATGGACTACTTATTGTGTTGTATTTTATACTTTTTAAAATATTAGTGCTAATGTTATGAGCTAAATATTTAAAAAATATTTTATAGCTTTTAAAATATTAGTGCTAATTGTAATTCATTTAAAAAAAATATGTTTTTTTTTAATTCACAACATTCCCATGCACAACCAAACACAGTAATGTAATATTCCTGAGAATTTGAGAAAGATTCTTGTATGAAACCAAACACAGTAATGTATTATTCATAGGAATCATATTACCCCCAATCACTTTCCCAGGAATATGATTCATACTGATTACTACGTACCAAACGCCCCCTAAGAGGTTGTTTCAGCACACCCCAGTGAATTCTATATCTTTTGAACCGAAAGATTACATTTTTGGCAAAAATATTGGTTTGGCATAATATACACGATAGGCTTGCTTTTTTTTGTTTCTCCCTCTTTTTTTAGCATATTTATCAATCTTGCTGATTAGAATTTAGAAAGAATCTTTTGTTTTGAAGTTTTGATTTGACAAAGATTTTAGCTGATTTGGCTTTTAAGATGCATACTTGAAGATGGATTGAGCTAGGTATCTTGACTTATTTATAGTAAGGGTTTACCCCACAAATCTAATGGTTCAATACTTTTTCAGCTGTACCACTAAAAAGGAAGGGGAAAAAAAAAAGCTCTATTTTTTAGATGTTTAGGCGCCTTGAAACGCCTGATTGCCCGACCCCAATTAAGCTGGACTTGTAAGAACGAAGACGTGGGGCAACCTTTTGCCCTGTTTCATATTTGAACTTGTTCTCTGTTTCATCATCTCTGGTGAAGTTTTTTCGGTTCCCTATTTTCTGTTTGTTAGTTTACCAATTCATCCCAAAAGCTTAAGCCGTTAGGAGGTGGGCGAACAATAGTTTTATACTTTAACACTCCCCCTCACGTGTGGGGTGAATAATGGGCAATCGTGTGGGTAAATTAATTGGAAAGCCCAACAAGTGAATATTTATGTCTAAGATATATTAAAGACCCAACACATGATGACAATTTAAATGGGGATAAAGAGTGCAATTATAGGGATTTGAACTTAGTACCTCCCTCTCCATCCCAAAAGCTTAAGCTGTTAGGAGGTGGGCTAACAATAGTTTTATACTTTAATACTGTTCAAGGCTAATGGGAGAAGAGAAATAGTTTTATTTATTTATTTATATTTTCCATTTAGAGTGTCTTCTTGTTTTGCAACTTTAAAAAATTCATTAGCTTTCATCTCTAGTATCCTGTTCTAATTGCTCTTTATACCTGTTGCAAACATGTTAACACTATGCATTGACAAGCAGGATCCAGGGGTCTCTGAGCTCTATAGTGTAGGCCAACAATTATAAAAGATGTGCTAGAAGACACAAGTATCCTTATTTGTATGAGTAATACTTGAAGCTTCTTTGCAACAGAGTTGGGGTATAGAAAAAGATGGCATCAACTGTATTGCACATGGTGAACAGTACATTAGAATGGGTGACATTAGCTCTAGATGTCCCGTCTGCTCGAGCGGTTGTTTTTGGAGTGCACATTGGCGGTAGCCTCTCAAATCCTAATAACTGGCCGTATGTTTGTTTATTGCAGTTGATGCTTATTCTGATCTACTTTTGTTTTTCTTTTTGGAAGGCCATTTGTTTGTAGAAGTTCTTCTTCTGGTGGTTATCCTTTTCCTACTTTCTCAGAAGAGCTACAAACCTCCTAAACGGCCTTTGACAAAGAAGGTTTGTCGATGCTTCTAATGCCAACCTTCTGATTGATAGGAGTTAGTATCCTCTGCTGCCTCTTTTCTCTGTTCTGACAGCAGCAGAAGAGTACTATGACAGTTTGGGATTTTAGGTCTTTTTCTTATGGATTTGTAGCTATAATTGGGCATTTCTGTGAGCTTTTTAAATTTTTATTGTACAGATTATTAAGATCTGATATGCTTGTATATTATATGATGATACCTTGTTGTCTCATCTAACATTTCAGCGGATATTTGTCTAGGAAATAGATGAACTGTGTGAGGAATGGGTTCCAGAACCTCTTATTCCTCCCATCACAGAAGAGATGCAGTACGAACCCCCAGTCTTGGAAAGGTGGAATTAGTTTTATCTCTTCATAAAGTCGGCTCTTTTCAAATTTTGTTTCTTCTCGTGATCTACATTTTGCACTTGTATTGTTCCTTACATGTTCTCTCTTCCACCCTACAACCAGAACAAGAAAAATGAAAACTGGGTGTTCCTTTGCTGATTTTATCTTACTTTCATAGTTGCCATTACAATGTTTCTCTTGAAGATAAAATTCTTGGGTTTTCTTCCATGTTTATTATAAACAAAGCATAAGTAGTAGGATTCTGTTAATTTTTAAATAGTTTTTATGAGTAACTTTTAATATTGCTAACTGTTTCCATGGACTCTTCTCACGACTTGCATTTTATTCAGTGCTGCCGGACCACACACAATAATCAATGGCAAAGAAGTCGTTAACTTTGCTTCAGCAAATTATCTTGGACTAATAGGACACAAAAAGTTACTTGTAAGTCTGTTTCCATGTAATATTTTTCTTTTGTGTTTATGAATAAGGGTGTGGCTTGAATAGAACACTTATAGCAATATTGATCTCAGGATTCATGCACCTCTGCACTGGAAAAATATGGTGTTGGTTCCTGTGGTCCTCGTGGGTTCTATGGAACTATTGGTACGAGAGTACTTAACAAATGAATACCATAGATATTTTCTCTATCTCCTTCTAGCTTTTACGTTCCTCTTAATCTTCTATCCTTCAATCTTGTGAATTAGATGTCCACCTTGATTGTGAGGCAAGAATAGCAAAGTTTTTGGGAACTCCTGATTCAATTCTCTATTCTTATGGACTTTCCACCATGTTCAGTGCAATTCCAGCTTTTGCGAAAAAGGGAGATGTAATTGTTGTGTGAGTATTCTTAATCATCTTTATTGTGACTGTTATACACCTTGTTTAGCTTGGAGATGTTCGTTATGTTCCTATGTTTAGTTAGTTTTTGGTTTTTCGTTTGAACACTATTCACCCACGGAAGCATGCATGTGCCCACACATATTTTAACTCTCTAGCTTATGGATCTTAGCAGAGATTAGGAACCTTTTCTGCTAATATAAAGTGTTTGTAAGTATTGATCTCATATATAAAAACATTTCTTTCTTTCCTTATCCAGGGATGAGGGTGTCCACTGGGGAATTCAAAATGGCTTGTATCTTTCTAGAAGCACAATTGTGTACTTCAAACACAACGATATGGAATCTTTAAGGAATACTTTGGAGAAATTTACCGCCAAGAATCAACGTGCTAAAAAATTGCGGCGTTATATTGTGGTTGAAGCTGTCTACCAGGTATCTACCATATGTTGCACCTTGCATTTTTCAACTTTTTTGTTGCCTTGTTGAGTATATTAAAAGGTCAAACTCGGTGAATTTTTTTTTTGGATAGGAAACTAAGAAAATTTCATTAACAAACGAAAACTTTACAGAAGTTTAAAACACATTGGTCGCACAGGCATCTTTATGTTTGTTTTTGTGCACCTATATTTTATGATTTATATATTTATTTTTGCTAGAAGTGCTTTTACCTATTTGTCAAACACCTTTATGGGAGATATTGACACTTTGATTTCGCACATGCAGAATTCTGGTCAAGTTGCCCCCTTACATGAGATTATTAGATTGAAGGAGAAATACCGATTTCGCGTTTTATTGGATGAGAGCAACTCGTTTGGTGTGCTGGGGAAAACTGGAAGAGGTTTAACTGAATACTTTGGAGTTCCGGTATTTTTCATTTAACTTTCCTTTTTAGTTTTATTATTCCCTCGGAGACGTTTGGTTCATAGATTAGAATCATGAGATTAGAACCATTTTCGATTTACGTGTATTTTTTGTGAGAGAAAATACTGTAGCGAATCATGAACCATGATTCGAATTGGGGTACGAATCCCCCAACCAAACAACCCGTGATTCAGAGTTTTTTGTGATGTATTGTGAAATGGTGTTGCAGGTTGACAAGATAGACATTATTACTGCTGCAATGGGTCACGCTTTGGCCACAGAGGGAGGGTTCTGCACTGGGAGTGCTAGAGTGATTGATCACCAGGTATGGTGGCACTAATTTATGCGCAGGACTTGATTGATCTGTTATGTTCAGTGGTTGAAAATTTTAAGTAAGGAAACTTCTAACTTAATATTCTCATTATGTAAATAATCATGCACGCACACACAATAAATGGACCAATTTCAAGATGCTAATGTCTTGGTCTAAGCTTACCCTTGGCAGAGATTGAGTAGCTCCGGGTACGTCTTTTCTGCGTCATTGCCCCCATACCTTGCAACTGCTGCCATTACTGCCATTGATGTCTTGGAGGAAAAGCCTGATCTGATAACAAAGCTGAAGGAAAACGTTGCACTGTTATGGAAAGGTTTGTTCTCATCTCATTACCAATCGTCCATAGAGCTTTGTTCTCATATGTTTTCAGTGTTTCTGTTTTTGTTATGATGTAATTGAGGTACCATGGAAGCAAAACTGCTTTGGGCTCTGCTAGAGCCCCAGTGACATTTTGTGGCTGGTGATTGAGAAATTTGCTATATAGGTCCTTCCTCGGAATATTTTCCCTTTAGTGTTGGTCTACATGATTGAAGGAGCCGATGGCTGATTTTAGCCATTTTCAATGAGCCAGATGAAGCAACTTTATTTTTCTTTTGTTCTTTCTGAAGCCGACTTGAACTCTACTGAGTTAGATATATTGCAAAATACAGGTTTGTCCGGGGTACCGGGACTGTCAATAGCAAGCAATCCAGAATCACCTATTGTTTTCCTCAAATTAGAGAAGTCAACAGGTTCATTGAAAACCGACCTGCATCTCCTCCAAGAAATTGCTGACCGCGTAAGTAAATAGGTTCATGTGTTTCATTCATCTCGCACTTATAGGCCGATTTTACCTCTTGGCTTTATCTTGATCTTAATACCAAGATGTTGCGTTTTCAGGCATTGGAGGAGGACTCTGTCTTTGTGGTGACTTCCAAGAGATCAGCACTAGATAAATGTCGGTTGCCTGTTGGAATCAGATTGTTTGTTTCCGCTGGCCATTCGGAATCTGATTTGGTTAAGGTAGCTGAATCATTGAAAAGGGTCGCAGGATTGGTACTTAAGGGTTATGCTTGATTGGTAAACGCCTTTACCTGCCAACCAGGATCTCTCTTCCTCCCTCTGCCTGTCTGATGCATTTGCATGTGATCTGGTTTGCCCCAACAGCATGAAGTCTCTTCACAGAGAGGCCTTCATAGGTTAAACAATTTTGTAATGTGGTCACGTTAAGAAAGGGGGGCTTGTGACTGTTGGTAATCTATGTAACTTCTTCTGTGTTAATTTCTTTTTGTGTTGCTTTTTGACGAAGGAGCAAGGTTAGCATGAATTTGATTTTTTAGAAGACCAAAAGTCTGGAATGCTAATATCTTAGGGGTTTGGGGTGGGTGTAACTTGCTGTTAGGTCATTTTTATTAATTTATTTGAACTAATAATCGCCAGGAACTTCTTTTGCAGTGTAGTCGTGCTCCACGCCGCCCCAAAATTATTTTTATTTTCACTTGAAATTATTATGTAGCATGTTTATCTTCTCTTTTGTTTTTGTTTTTTTTGTTTTTGGGAGAAACTTTGTCAAGAATTTTCGAAATGTTAAGAATACTAGCGATAATGCTTTTTTTTTTTTTGTTTTTTTGATAACTAACGAAAATGCATATTGCATTTGACAAAACTGCAAGCTCTGAACGTGACATACACCCTACAGGTTTCTTCAATCAAAGTTACATTAAAGAAAGGATCGCTTTCATTCAAACTTTGTCATCAGACTTTAAAAACTCTCCATTTGTGTAGTAAATTTTAAATTAGAACCATTTAACCCTCTTTATCAGAATTATTATAAAAATCGAGATTAAGTGTGACTAGTTTTTCTATTAAAATTTTTGTTAAAAATAAATAAATAACCCATATAATTATGCTTAAACGCTATATTCTTTGTCTTTAAGGAAGAGTAATACAAGAAAAACCAATTTTAATTTAAATTTTTTTTTTTTTAACATTGAGTGTTCTTCTATTTATGGACAAATGCAATCTTTTATTTTTTAATTGATGTCATAGTTTCCTAAACAAGTACCAATAAAGAATGAAATTCAAAATTAATACAAAAAGTTAGGATTATAGTTAGTATGCCTAGCATTTTTCATACCTTTTCTCATAAATTCTATACTAGTAAAAAAAACTATTTTAAACAGCTAGATTAAAAAAAACGAGAAAACGATTAGATTAGTATTAGTAACCGGTTAAAGTATTTTATTAAATGATTTGAATATTAACAGAAATTGTAGTAAATAATAATTTTTTAAAATTAAATTACATAAATAACATATTTTAAATTCTTTTGAAGTCAATAACAGTTCACCACCTAAATGTTTTATTTATGATTGGTAAAAAATAATTTACTTAGTAAAAAGTCTTTATTTATGTGGAAAATCTTCACCAATCGTAAAAAGAAAATTTACATAAAAGAAAATATTTTTATTAATCATAAATAGAAACATTTATATGATAAATTGTCATCTATTTCAAATAGTTTTAAGATATTAAAACAAAGTTACATTTAAAAAAATGGTTTTAAGATATGGGGGAGATTCTTTGGTACGCCTGGCATACCGGTAAGCTAGGTTTTTTTTAACCATTGAATCTGCGTAATTTTTAACTTTTACTTGATTTTATGTAGATCTGATGAACATAAAACTTGACCTATCAGTATATTGGCGTACAGGAGAAGGTCCCTATGATATGTTATTTAGATAATTTAGTTTCATAAATCTGTTATTTATTATGGTCTCTTCAATATATTGTTATAGGAGACCTTCTCCGGTTGGCCAACATACTGGTAGGTCAGGTTTTCTATCTGTTGGATATGCATAAAATCATGTAAAAATAAAAAAAAATACACAGATCTAAAGGTTTAAAAAATTTAAACTACCGATATGTGAGGCAGAAAATCTCCCACGTTGTAGACGAATTGGAGGAGTTTGTAATGTGTAATGTTGTCAAATAGGCTGGGCCGTCCATAGACGGCCTGACCCAGCCCGTAACAATGTCGAATTCGGCATGACCCGGTACAGTACTATTACGGACCGTGCCGGCCCGGCACGTTAGATGGGCTAGGGCTGGGCTGTAGCTTCTCAGCTCGAGGCCCAGGCACGACCTTAGCCCTTGAAGTCCCGTGGCCCGGCCCAAGCCCAGTTCGGCCTAAGCACGGATTCGGCCCTTGTTCAGCCCGACCCAGGCATGTGTTCGGCCAACGAAACGGCCCACCAAAAAGCCCTCTAGCCCGTCAGGCTTGTGACCGTTGGGCCCTTCACGTGCCCAATGGTCACAAGCTGAAAATGTGCCCAAAAATCCCTATAAAAACCCTTTAATCCCACCCTAAATCTCACACAACAATTCACTCTCAACTTCTCATTTCACTCTCATTCTATCTCTCATATTGTCTATTTGATATTGATTCTAAACTTTTCTCTCTCGATTACTCATTTTCTCACTTTTTCATTTACAAAGTTTAATCAATTTTTAGAAATCTCAGAAAAAGGTATTCTACTTATCAATTTTGTTACATAACATTGTATTACTTAAGTTTATTTATATTGTTTATTGTTTATAAATGAACGAATTAACATTAGTTTATGTTTTCTTTTTTCAGAAAATGTCCGCATCAAATTTTCTTGATTTCACTGCTCTCTCTGAGCTTGGTGATGAGTCATTTTACGAGGATGAAATATTGGCCCACAACTCCACCCCTACTGAACCAGAAACTACTCTGATTGATAATGCTTCGGTGCACAATGAGGAAGTTAGAGAACGTAGCAGGTGAAAAAGACCGCGAACTGCTCCCGCATGGCGACATTTCACAGAGGAGCCTCGACCAAATCTAAAAACAGGTGAAATATAAATTCGTGCAGTATGTAAATAGTGTAAAAAACACTTTTCTAATAAAAAGGGTGGGGTACAAGTAATCTGGATAGACATTGTAAAGCATGTCTACCGTTGCACCAAGGTGGGAGTGTGGACTACTGCCAACAAAGACTATCACTCACATCACAAGGGTTGTAAAATTTTACATACGATGCAAAACGTGCTCGTGAGGCACTAGCTAAATTTTTAACTAGTACTGAATTACCTCTTTCTTTTACAGATGATGCAATGTTTGAAGAATTCATTCAGACGGCCTTCTGCCCGTAATTTAAACGCGTAAGTAGAAACACAACTCGTTCTGATTGTATGAAAGTGTTTCATGCAATGAGACAATCTCTAGTTGATAATTTTAGGTCTTTTAATGCTATTATATCTTGTACTTCTGATCTATAGGATGTGTGCAATAAAACTGGATATTTATGCGTCACGGCGCATTATGTTGACGATGATGGGTTTTACAAAAGAGAATAATAGGTTTTCGTTTATGTCCATTTCCTTATAATGCAAATGCTATTTTTGAAACAATAATGGAAATTTTTAGGTTTTATGGGATAGAAAATAAAGTTTTAACTATTACTTTTGATAATGTCTCAGCTAACACGGTTGCAATTAACATGTTTAAACGTAGTTTGAAACCAATGTTTGGTGGTGAAATTTTTCATTAACGGTGTGCATGTCACATAATAAATTTAGTAGTACAAACAAGAATTGAACATATTTCTTCTAATGTAACAAATATTAGAGAATCTTTATCCTTCATATCTAATTCTAGAGCTCGGCTCTAAGAATTTTGACAATATTGCAGGAATAGCCAGATGCGCCCAAGAAAGTTTCCAACTGATGTAAGACATAGGTGGAACTCCACCTACTTAATGTTGAAGGTTGTACTTCCGTATCAACAGCTCATCACAACGTATGTGAACAGTAAAAACGATCAAATTGTAATTTTCGATACAAATTGGAAGATTGGTGAGTACTTTTTTAAATTTTTAGATGTTTTCTACAATGCTACTGAATTACGTTCTGGAGTTTATTATCCTACTGCACATTTAGCTTTGCATCAACTATTTAATATTTCGAAAATATTTTCTTATTATAAGGATACTAAACTTTTTAGAACTATAGTTAAGCTAATGGAAGCTAAATTTAAAAGTTATTGGTCCGGTTGTCCTATGTTATATGCATTAGCAACCATTTTAAATCCTAGATGCAGAGTAGATGAGACCGAATCTTTAATGACTGCTACGACAGAAAATTTAGGTATTGATATGCAACTAACTATTGCTGATGTTAGGAAAATGTTAGAAAAATTATTTGATTTGTATGAAGCAAAATACGGAATAGGTCAAAAAGAATAGGGAACATCGACATCAAGAAGCAGTTCGGGGCCTAAAGGCATATCGTGGAGCTTCTTGAAGAAGAAAGAGAAAACATTAGGATCGTTATCAACACAAATGTCTACCAAACTGGTAAAATATTTTGAATCAAATTTTGTAATCGATGACAACAAATTGGTCATCTTATAGTGGTGGAGGAGCAAGACCGATCGTTTTCCAACACTGTTCATAATATCCCGTGACATTCTGACAACTCTAGTGTCATCAGTAGTATCAGAGCAAGCATTTAGTGCAAGCAACCAAATTCTTGATGAGAAGAGAAGCATAATGTATACATATATCTTGGAGGGGCTAATGTGCGTTAAAGACTAGGAAGATGCTAGAAGACGAAAATAATAATATACAGATGATTCAATTCAAGAATATTTTTCTAACTTAGACATAACAAAATCTTCTGGAAGTACTTAGATTTTGTAATTTAATTATCTTAAAATACTGCACTTTTTTTTCTTTCGCTAATATTTTGTCCTGATCTTCCCATGAGTTTTACTTGGTAGGATTTTTAATGAAACAGTCATTTATATGTACTTATTCGTATTATCTAAATTCAATAAAATAACATCTTTTAAAAATATATGATATATTTTCTTTTTTTAATTAAATATTATAAAAAAATAAAAAGGTCAGAGCCGGCCCGTAAAAGGCTTGGGCCCGGGCCCAATCCTGATCCTTATAGATAAGAGTTTGGGCCCGTACTGGGCCTGAGAGAAGGCACAGCCCTGAACTGTTCAACGCCTTGTTTGGCACGGCTCAGGTCCGTAACGAGCCTGGGGTCAGACATTTCGTGATGATCCGGCACGTTTGACACCTCAAGACTAATGGAGAATTTATCTCTTACGTCGGCACATTGCAATGTGGACGTGGGAGCTTGTTTCGGGTTGCGTGCGCGTCCTTTGAGCTTTTTAGTGCGAACTAAACCGTAAATCAAAAAACCAGTGTTCATCCACCGAGTGTAAAAACTGCGAAGCAAAAAACTTGATCGAAGCGAAAGAAGAATGTCCGGAGGTATCGCGCTTGGCCGTCTCGCCGAGGAGAGAAAAGCTTGGCGTAAGAATCACCCTCATGTTCGTAATCTTTCTTTATTTCTGCAATTTCCATTTCCTCTCTTTTCGTCTTCTTCTTCCTTCAAAATTTACTATTTATTTTCCTTCTTTCTTGATTTCTAGGGTTTTGTCGCCAAGCCTGAGACCGCTCCTGATGGGTCCGTCAATTTGATGGTCTGGCAATGCATAATCCCCGGCAAGCCTGGTGTCAGTTCTCTTCTTCTTCTTCTTCTTCTTTTAATCGCGGCATTTTTGTAGTTTCAATCTTTTTTTTTTTTTAAGGAAAGTTTCGATCTTTTTTTTTTTATTGACTGTCTGAAATTTGCATATATTAAACTTAGAGAATCACATTCCCTTCCTATTTTTGGAACATCCACTCTTTTTCTTGAATGTCTTGATTGGCTGTCTGAAGTTTTGTATATCTGTGTCATTTTTATCTTCGCATTTTTTTGGAATGTTTCCATGGTTGACCAATGATATTCCCAAAATATTTCACCTTTTTTGTAGGGTCAATCAAATAAATGATTAGATATGTTTTAAGGGAAGAATAGTGTCTTTTAGATAATTATGGGCTTTTAATTTGAGTGCATTAATGTGGACAAACACACAAACATAAAAAATTCTACCTGTTGTCGTTTATGAACTTTGTTAGTTTCTGCGCGTTGGTCTTTATCATGTTCTGCTTTTGTAAATAACCCAATAAAGTTTACTTGCTTTCAAGGACTAATTGCCTTTTGACCGATTTATGAACCCAGTTGCTATTTGCATTTTCTTTACTCTTTTCGTACGTGGTTGGACACTGGTTGTAAGTTTACAATATTAAGGTCAGAATTGATGCTAATTAATACCCGCTCACATATTATTTGCTCCTTATCATGTTGTCAAACAGGTGTTTCATTCTTTTGAAGTTTTAATATATAGCGTTTCTTTTTTCTTTTTTATTGTTTTATACCACATTCCATGGGATTAAAAAAATCCTTCCAATTTCCTATAGTTATACCCATAGGCAATTGGATAGCAAGATCTAGTAATGTATATTTCATCGCAAAAGAGGGAAAGCTGGCGACTTGACGAATTTCAGCACCGAATATTGCAGACTGATTCCGATTCCTCTTTTGCGTCAATATCATTGATGTAAATGTTGCTTTCTTTTCGTCCTTCATGGTTGAAGTGCCTTATTTGATGTGTATTTACATTCTTAATGTTGCAGACTGATTGGGAGGGTGGGTATTTTCCACTTACGCTTCACTTCAGTGAGGATTACCCCAGCAAGCCCCCAAAGTGCAGATTTCCACCGGGCTTCTTCCACCCTAATGTCTATCCTTCTGGAACTGTGTGTCTTTCGATCCTCAGCGAGGACAGCGTAAGCAACTGCTACAACTCAATCAATATTCATTTGGAGATTATATTGCTGCAGAATATGTTCAGTGTCATCTTGGAAATTACACTTTTGTCCTCTGTCCAGGGATGGAGACCAGCCATTACTGTGAAACAAATCCTAGTCGGCATCCAGGATTTGCTAGACCAGCCTAACCCGGCTGATCCAGCACAAACTGATGGTTATCAGCTCTTCATTCAGGTCATTGCTTATATGCCTCATGATAAGTTATGTCGCTGCTTATGATTCATGGAAAGGAATAGCATTTATTCAAGTATGTTTTTGGCCTAATTTGCAGGAACCAGTCGAGTATAAAAGAAGAGTGCGGCAGCAGGCGAAGCAATATCCACAAATCATCTGATATGTGTTTATGCCAATGTGATTGACTTATTTTATCAGTTGAAATCTCTTGCCTAAGGCTATATTGAGACTTGACCATCTATCATAAGTAGGGTACTGCACTACTACTAGCTCTTATTTTATTTTTTTATTTTTTTATTTTTTTTAATGCATGCTTACAGCTATAGGCGATGCTGTTGGTTTTGGATATGCTATTTGAACTAGTTATGATTTTGGAGGAACCCCACAACCTCCCGAGCTAACAGCCGAAAACACCAGAATTCTCTACAAATCTCATGCCCCTCTCCCTAGCAACTAAATCCCCTATTTATACTATCCTTAAGACTATTGAAAAATACTTCTAAATACTAGGTTCCTAACATTACCCCCGTTCTAAAGAATCACCTTGTCCTCAAGGTGAAAATTAAGAAATAAAATTGAAAAATAACATCTAAATGATTGAGAACAAAAGGCTTTGTTAGTTCCTCGATTTGAGTAGACATCTTCAAATTGGAGCCAATCAATTACTTTCTTCTTCATCTTCATTGTATCTTAGAAAGCAGCCACAAAGTCCACCAATTCAGTTGGAGCCCCCTGATCAAGCTTATCAATGACCATAAAAGCTTTTGACAAATCCATCATTAAAAAGGAAGTTTTCTTCTCAGCTAACTAGGTCTTCATCCTTTCAGCCTCTCTATCACCAATTGCTTCATACTCAGCTACAGACTTACGATACCCAGTCATAACTGTGTTGGAATTTTGAGGCTCAACCACCATTGCACCAGAACAAGGCCCAATATTGTTGTAATTACAAGGTCCAACCCTAATCATGCCAAAATCGACCCAGTTCACTCTTGAATTACGAGGCCCAGTCCACACTTTTGGGAACACAGCCCCCAAATCGCTAACGGTGGCCTTAATAGTTCCGGAATTCCAAAACCATGCCTTACCTTTGCTGGAATCAACCCCAACCTTGATGGAAACAACCTCAACAGTGTCAGAATCATGAGACCCGCTCCAAATTTGGCCAGAAGTTTCGAAAACAACACCAATCTCACCGGGATCAGCCTTTATGGAGTTGGAATTGCGGGACTCCACTACAATCCCGCCAGAAGCTGCCTCCCCATCACCGGAATCAACCCCTTTCACGCCAGGATCGTGAGCCCTATACAAACAGCAGCCAAATCGTCGAGCCCAGCCTCCGTCGCGCTAGAATCTGTCTCCGTAGCACCGAAATCAACCCCTTTCACGCTGGAATCGTGAGGCCCTATCCAAACAGTAGCCAAATCGTCGAGCCCAGCCTCCGTCGCGCCGGAATCTGTCTCCCCAGCACCGAAATCAACCCCTTTCATGCCGAAATTGTGAGGCCCTATCTAAACAGTAGCCAAATCGTCGAGCCCAGCCTCCGTCGCGCTAGAATCTGTCTCCGTAGCACCGGAACCAACCCATTTCACACCGGAAATCGCGAGGCATGGTCCAAACCGGGCCGGAATCAGCCCCAACCGCGACCGAACGTTGAGACCCAATACAATGCAAATTCTTCGAGTCTAGCCTCAGCTGCGTCGGAATTCGCCCCATCCGGCTCAGATCTAGCCCCAATCTTACTGGATCTTTGAATTTCAGGGTCAATCGTGTCGGCGTTCTCAATTTTGGTCGCTGATCTGTTGCTGTTTGCCACAGTTCTGGCCGATCTGTTACTAGATCGTGAAGAACCGCTCAAGTCTTCGTCAGCCTTGCGCGATCATGGATCTCGTCGCACTTTCTCCGGCGACGTTCGTTGACTTTGATGTTCTAGATCCTGTCGCGCTGGCTCACCTCCACACAACGAAGCCCTAAGTTTTTCTCTCAACTCAAATAGATAAACCTTAGGTTCTGAACTCACGGGCTCACCTCTAGAAACCTTGAGATTAGCTCTTAGAGCAGCCCTAAGTTTCTCTTTCAACTCAAAGAGCTCCATGGTTCGTAGATGCTCTGATACCATTGTTAGGATCATGGACTCAAAAGAAGTGATAAATTAGCAAGAATTCAATAAGGATCCGACTAATAGTTTCTTTATTGAATATTAATCAGTTTAATACATCTGTGAGCTCAAGCGGAGCTCCCAATCGGCAAGAATGGAAAAATACAAGAAAATAAAGATAAAGAGGGATTTTCGAGGAACCCCACAACCTCCCAAGCTAACAGCCGAAAACACCAGAATTCTCTACAAATCTCATGCCCCTCTCCCTAGCAACTAAACCCCCTATTTATATTATCCTTAAGACTATTGAAAAAGACTTCTAAATATTAGGTTCCTAACAATGTAAATTATAATTTTCCCAGATGGAAATCACATGAGATTTTGGGCTTTTTCTATTTTGCAGGCTTAGAGGCAGTTTGGTAGTGTTGTAGATTTTGAAAAAATTATTTTTAGATGTGCTGAAAGAAAAAATAGTTACAAAAAATATTTGAGTGTTTGGTAAAATTGTAATTATACAAGTGTTGTTGATTCTAAAAGCAGTGTAATATCGTTTGGTAAATTGTGATGATGAATTGATGTGAGTAGTTAAGATGACCATAATTAATAATCTTAAATTAATATATAAAGTAATTAATAATTGATAATTATTTAACAAATAAAAATGAATATATTAATAAGATAATAATAATGGATAAATTATTATTAATGAGTACATTAGTAATTAAACTATTGATAATTATAAATTAATTTACTAATTAATAGATTATAATCAACATAATATATGATTGAGATATTAATTATTTATTTAATAACTTATTATTACTTGTTTTATTGTTAATATGTTATATAATTAATTTTTGACAATTAATCTTTAACTAAATAAATAATTATTATTGACAAACTTAATAGTAATAAATTAATATTTAATTAATAATTAAGTAATTACTATCTATTTATTAGTTATTAAGTATATCTATTAATATAATTAGTAATTAATAATGAATTATTTAATATAATTTTATTGATAATCATTAATTGTACTATACTGATTCTCGCATAATTTAAAAACTAAAGTTGTTTTTGAGTTGTTTCTGATTTTAGCTGTAAATTTTTCAAAAATACTTTAAAAATCACTTTTTATGGTTTTTACTAAACACCATTATCAATTTCTGATGACTACAGAAGTAATTTTGGGCTTTAAGAAGCGCTTCTAAACGCACTCTTAGTTCAACGACTTCTTGGGAGTGCAGTCAGAAATACATCCTTAGTAAATATGCATTTCACTGAATCTTTATTTATGGTCATGAATATTTCATGATCGATTTAATTAATAAAGGATATTAAAAAAAAACTAACTGATACGCGATAAATTATATTTTGTACACATGGAAACCAATTTTAATTGGTTCAAATGGAAAACGAGGAAAATGTTCCGTCTGTCCAAGCAGAACACTAATGCAGCAAGGCTCAATTACTCTCTTCTTTACAGAATAACGTGTTAATTAATTTATTAATCTTCTTTACCTGAAATGCCAAATTTACCAGTTGAGTATGAGATATGAGTCACAATGGGGGGATTGGATTTTTTTTTTTTTTGAAAAATATAAGTAGGTTGTTGATATTCTTCTTCTTTAGACTTTATGCATATGTGCGTTTTTTGTTTTATTTTATTATTTTTCTTGCATTGGTCACATGAGAGTTGGTATTGATTCATGCACCAGTACAATATGATCACCACATCCTTCCCTTTTAAAGGCGTATATATACGGTCAACCTTGTACTGCCAGAACATGCAGCGCATCAAACATTCCTCTCCTGCAAACTTGCACGATGATTTTTGCCTTCACCTTTGGCCCACCTTAACAAAGATTTGACAGCAAAATTTGGTGTTCTTAATTCTCTTCCTTTATTCTGTTTCCCTTTTTAACTTGTCATTACATTATAACCTCAGGCCCATAATCCCTGAATTTGTACTTTTGTTTTGCATTTTTATGAAGAAACTCTTGAAGCAAATTGAACCGTACGCAATGATAAGCATGCTTTTAAGCTACCACAGGTTGATTAATGCTAGGTTTGCAAAAATGCACGCCAGATCCAGTTATGCTGGACGTGGTTTTAATAGAGTAAATTTCAAGTTTTAATTAAAGCACTATTAAAAAAAAAAAAAAATAGGAAAACAAAAAATGTCTTCTTCATCTCTATACCATGTCACCTTCAATTTCATTACATAAGAACCGCATAGTATTACACCTTGAATGGACATTAGCGCTGTTTATGTACAAGAAAATACATTGCATGCCAAAAGAAGAAAAATCAAATGGTGAACGAAATAAAAATTTTCCGCAGTGTGTATGAACCTGTTTCTATTTCCTATATTTCGGTGATGAGTGAAGTAAACCAATCAAAAAGGGCAAAGGAGGAAGGAAAAAAATAAAAGAAAAATCACAACAAATACAAATGCAAGAGTAAGTAGTACAGTAGTTTTACCCTCGGCATTGAATTTTGTTGATGATGTGTTTTCTAAGACACTACGTTTGGGGATCTTCCGCAACTGTCCAACACAATCTCAAACAAATCTGCTTCAGACTCTTCGTCAAAGTCCAATGCCCTGTTTGGATTCCCCTGATTCTGGTTTCCTCTTGTTGTACATCTGTTAAGCCACTGAGAATCTATTCTTCCCATTGAGAAAAGCTCTTTGCTGTCTTCATATCCTAGAGCGGGCGAATTCGCCACGGGACCAACAAAGCAAGGATTTGGGGTTCTTTGGGCATTCGCCGGCGGATATTTGAACATACTTTGTCCGAAATTTACAAGAACCGAAACGTCGTCGTTTGCAGCCAGAGTTGGATAAAGGGGTGTCCCAAATTCCTCTGATTTGCAATGGACTACATGTATTACTTCCGAGTCTACAGTGAAGAATACTTTCTTCTGCTTTGGATCGAACCCGCAACCGATCACCTTGTCTGTTCTTCCCCATTCCGCCTTTTCGGATGCAAAGACGAGTTTGATTCCTGAAAAAAAAAAAAAAAAAGAGGACAGAAAATACACCATTAGTCTAGATATGGAGTATATTATGGTAACGAATTATTTGGTCAATAGCTCCAAAAGTTTTCGAGATAGAAATGAGGATGGTACAACTAAATGGGTCCATTAATTCACTTCATTCATGCTTTGAGAAAATTTTCAAAAAGAAGTAATTTAGCATTCATGTCTGACTTTAAGTCAAACGTTGGTGGACCTTGCTCTTTATAAACACCTTCATGGTGTTGGAGATCTTTTAAGCCAAAGATTATACTCACTGTAAAATAAGAAATAAAAAACATAACCTTGCCACTTTTCCTTTTTCTTCAAACTTTCACAAGTTTTCACCACTTTTCCCTTGGTTCACTGTCACCGAAAATTGAATGCTATAAAAAGAAAAATAAAAGAAACTCATGAATTACCGTCAACAAAGACCGAACCGTCGGAGTTGAATCCAATGCTGCCGAGATAACTTCCGGGCAGCTTCAAAGGAAGAGAGCCACCGGCGGTGAGTCCAACCGATAACATTACTCCCTCATGATCATGAGCTTTCCCGTCATCTAATTTACCACCAATCTTCAAGTCCTCAATCTTGTTAACTCTATTACTACGGCCATTAAAATGGACCAAAGACTCCGAATTCGCTCTCGCATTAGAATTCTCTTGTATGAGCTTCGTTTTCTCCCCTTCCCTGACCTTATTATTACCAATAGAATCATGTTCTTCTCCTCTGCCGCTACCACCGCCGCGACAATACAAGACGGTGATCTCGAAATAGGCCTCTTGTGGGAAGGAGGAATTCCCCAAAGGCGGGCCAGGCAAAGGCAGAGCCGTCCTGATCACGGACGTAGCAGCCGCGGATTGACTTCCAAAATTCAAGGCTTTTCTCAGCCCCGGATTCAGCCTTATCTTCTGCATGAAATCCGCCGATTCCTGGCATATTTCCCAGCTCGTTTCCGGCTCAGATTCTCTCCGAACATCGCCGCCAACAGCGCACAAACCCAACAATCTTGCCGAGGATCTCGTTGACGCGGTCGACGACGACGACATGTAGCCCGTGAAGGCGAAGCGCGACCAGCCGTTCTCGACGGCGTCGGTGATCAGAGACGGGTGGTCAGCCCAGCTGAAGAGAGGCTTACCGGAAACCCCACGTCGGAACATGTAGTAGTTTCCCTTCTGTTTGGTGTCGAAATCGATTTGGAGCTGGTGACGAAAAACGCCTTCTTGGTGAAGCTTGGTGATCCCGGATTGTAGTCTCTCGGTTCTGCTGTTATTACTTCTTGTTGGCTCCATAACTTCCTTATCAGGTTTATGGAAATAAAATCTCCATAGTAACAAGATGAAGATGATTGAAAAGATTCCAAAGCAGCCTATGGCCAAAATCACATGTATCGTTTCGACCATCTCTTCTTCTTCTTCGTCTACTCTGTGGATTAGTTATTATTATTATTATTATTATTATTTTTGTCTGAAGAAAAGTAAAGAGGAGAAGATTTTTGAGGTTTTTAATTTTATGGGGAAATTTGTTAAGAGGAGAAGGGAAAAGGAAGCGTGGACTAAGACTAATTCAAGAAAGGCAGGAGTAAGTGGGAAAGAATGTTGGAAACGAATACAGAACAGGCATAACTCCTGCTCTTAGATGGCACCCTTTTATTTTTTTGTTTTTTTGAAAGATAAATAATACAGACTTTTTACTCTTTCCAATTTTATTAATTTGGACCGACTTCTTTCGTCGTTAGAAAACGTGGTGGTTGATTTCAGAGAGAGGGAGAGAGAGAGATGCATTTATTTTTTTGATGTAATATTTGTGTCATATGCTTCTTTAGGAAATAATATTATGTGTTTTACTATTTTTTTATGTTGGTCCAAATTTTGTTTGTTTTAGATGGCTTCTACAGTCAAGTCAATAACAGTTTTTAAGAATGTTATTGTTAATGGTGAATTCACCAACAGAACAATAATAAATTTTTAAATGATTTGTACGAATTAAATAATATAAAATATAATTATAATTGGAATTTAAATAAGAACACATAAAATTTATAGTGGTTCACCTTCAATTCGAGAGCTACGTCCACTGCGGGGTGGAGAGAAATTTCATTATCTTTAGAAAAATTACACTCATTAATGCTCAAAATCAGACTTAGCGATTTTCTAAATCATAATCTCTTATTTATAGCTTAGGTCACTACCCATAAACTTTTTCTATTTGAATTTGGGTTATTTTTCTTATCTTTTGAGGCAGTTTCTCAAAAAATATAGATTACAATCATTTAAGATGAGTTCTTTATTTAAATTTCATATATTTAGTTTACAAATAGTAAATTTTGGTGCAAGTCTCAAAAATCTCATCTCTTACATAGTCAACTTTGTAAATGCTTTCAGAAGCTTCTTCGTCTACAATTGCGGATACGATCAGCTTCATGTTGTTCTTTGTATCCTTTTAGAGCAGCCGACCTCCTTCATATGTTTTACACTTTTTTTTAACAGTTCTTCGTCTATAATTGCGGATACGGTCAGCTTCATGTTGTTCTTTGTATCCTTTTAGAGCAGCCGACCTCCTTCATATGTTTTACACTTTTTTTTAACAGTCGACTCCTAAGAGAATTATTTATTAACGTGACAGTTAAAATTGATTTATCCTTAATTATTTAATACTCTTATTTAAAATGTGTGTCATATAAAATTTAATTTAAAATTCAGCATTTCATTCTAAAACAGTTGTTATTCCACATTTGATTTGCTTTATGGAAATTTCAATTTTTGTTTCCCGTGTTACTCATAAGTACTTCTAGAACGCCACAAAATGTCAAAATACCATCGAGGACTTTCATGTCATTCTCTTGTTCTTTTTGTCGGACCCTTGGATTTTAAAACGGGAGACAATAAACTCGAATTGTAAGAAAAACAAAATGAAAGTTCCTAAATTCGAAAAAGTCATAAAAGCGCAGCGAAACATGAATTCATAGTAATACGTGATGGTAGTTATTTGTCAACTGACAGTTATTATGATTTTTTGTTTTGTTTTTTGTTTTCCTTTTCTAGCTACATCTATGCCACTGTAGACCAAATCATTCTATGAAGAAAAAGTTCATCGACGATACAATAAGAAAAGGTATAAATATAAGTGTTGTTTATTTCATCCAATTAAATTTTAAATTTTAAATTTTTACGGTTAAAATTTTTAAAAAAATATTATATTTAATTTTTTTATTATAATTAATTTTTTTTTTAAATATCACATCTTAATTTAAATTAAAAATTTTAATATGTAAAATAAATAAAAGCGTAATAAAGATTATAAGTTGAAATTTACAATTGGAATCTAGACTCACCGATATCAAATACTTGGCAAAAAGAATAAATAAATAAATAAAATTGGAGGTTGTGAGAAGATTTTTTTTGGAGATATCATCTTCCAAATATCACATCACATCCTAAAAGCTCTTTTAATGAAAAAAAAAGAAAAAAAGAAAAAAGCATTTTGTTCCCGTTATCTTAAATTTGAAAGAAGCAGAATCCGCATAAAAGATTTGTCTCATTTGTGACAAATTCTGGCCATGGCAAAAGGCTGAAGTACCACAAAGGGACATCTCTACTAGCGGTTGTGTATGGTCAAGCCAAGAAGGGAGTGGAGAAGAATCAATGGATATGGAAGTGGAAGATGGTGATTGTGACTGGCATTAATCTTGATTAGAATAAATGCTGGTTTTAGAGCATTTTTTGTTAGTGGGCTTTCTTTTCCTGTTCAAGAGTATTTAGCCAATTATATTTCCTCTAGTGATTACACCAATTTTAACAGCTAATGCTTTTCCATGCAACATAATTGATAGATTCAATATCAGTGGGACACCTACTCTCCCCACTTAATTTGTGTCGTTTCTTTGTGTTATTATTGTTATTACTATTACTTTTAGCATTAGTATTTTCTTTTTGCTATTTTTCTTGTAATGAGCTTAGTTATGATTGTATTTTCTTTCTGTTATTATTGTCGTTTCTATGTTCATTGATGAGGAATTCTCTCTCATTGCCTTGGTGCCAAATTCCACGAAAACAAGAAATTGGTGGGAGTAGCTGCTAAAATAGAAAAGCTTATGGACAAAAAGTAGAGTTCATTTTTTGTTAAAAAAAAAAAAAGGAAACACAAAAAAATTTAATTTATGGGACCCAAAGAGGCAAAGACAGTCACTGTACCAGGTACGTCTATATGAACTGGATAGAATTGACATATACATAGCTGCATCTGCCTGAGACCCACCAAAGTTGTCTGCTCAATTTTCTTGTTATTCACCACCATTATTTAAAACAGAAAGCAATCATCAGAATAATTACAAATCATCTTAATTATATTATATAATTGACTTGCTTTTTTTGGGTCGGTTGTAGTTGAGGAAAAAACAGTGTGTATTATAATTCTGAAGATAATTGCCATAAATCAAGGAGAAAATTATTAAAGAGAAAATAAAAGTTAAGAGAACCCTTCCCCTTTTAAAAAAAAAAAAAAAAAAAAAGGAGGCGATCAAAGGACAAAGGAAGTTTTGTCTAGTCCCACTTTGATAGTTTAAGGCGTATGGAATGGGGATAATCTTTAAGACAAGCTATGGAAATGTTGTAAAGAGATAGAATTATAAGATGATTGATGTTAAAAAAGAAAGCGATTGACCATATTAGTTATAAAATTAATCTTTCTCTCTCTCTGGGGATTAACAAAGCTTAGGAAAGTGCTTTTGGAAAAGATGGAGTAAAAATTATGCAAAAAAAAAAAAAAAAAAAAAAAAACTAAAAAATATAAAAAAAAAAAAAAAAAAAAAAAAAAGACAAAAGAAAAAAAGAAGAAAGGCACAACCGAGGAATAGGATTATGGCCCTGCAAGCAAATAGGTGAGACTTTTTAGCATGGAGAACACAGCAAGCAAAACCATATAAGTAAGAGCTCATCCATTCTCGTTTGTCTCTATTCTTGCAGGCAGAGCCCTGGGTAGCTATCATTGGATACTATTTCTTCTTATTGGGAATAGGACGGATAATCTATGACTTTGCTCAAGCACAAATGACACGTCACTAAAACGTCAAATTTGCACATTCTATTAATTAAAAAAATAACAATTGAATCTCAAAAAATTAAGAAAATAATAAATGAATTGAGCAAGTATGGGGACAAAAGAGAATTTTTTTTTTTTTTTTTTTTTTTTTATGCAGGTAACTAGTAAGAGCAAATAAATTTGCATAAAATTAGGCCACGATGTGGCATGGGGAATAAAGATTTGTTCATTGAACGCCACCTGTTTTGGAAGGGGACCTCAATTTGTATTGTGTAGAATGGAATTAGTATTTATTCTATTCTATTTTTTTATTTATTAATGTAGTTTTGGGGGTGGTGGAAGCACATTAGACGGATATTGTGGGCGCACACTTTTTGTTTATATTCTGATCAACTGTGTAAAAATGTGAGGGGGGGAAAAAAAAAACTGAGAACAAAGAGAAAGAATAAGAAATTTGATGTCGGCAGATATGACTCTCGAGTGTAAGGCTCCATATGAATTTTCTAGAAGACAAAGAACCTGTTAGGATCCTGGTTGAGTCATATATTGTTAAAGTATGGGCTTAGTATGTGAGTTTATAATTACTTGGGCACCCTCTCCCTACAAGCTAGTTTTTTAGGATGAGTTCTATCCAAGGGTTATAACAATTGATATCAGAGCATGCCCTCCTCAGGCCCACGTTGCGGAAAGGGCGACCTGGAAAGGCCAGAGTGGGCCATCCAGAGTGAGCCGCCATGGACGTCGGTGCCGGAAGCGTGGTGGTATGTTAGGATCCTGGTTGAGTCCCACATTGTTAAAGTATGAGCTTAGCATGTGAGTTTATAACCATTTGGGCACCCTCTCCCTACAAGCTAGCTTTTGAGGATGAGTTCTACCCAAGGATTATAAATCCACATGCTAAGCCCATACTTTAGCAATGTGAGACTCAACCAGGATCCTAACATACCACCATGCTTCCGACACCGACGTCCACGGCGGCCCACTCTGGATGGCCCACTCTGGCCTTTCCAAGTCGCCCCTCCCCAGGTCGCGCCTTCCGCAACGTGGGCCTGAGAAGGGACATGCTCTGATACCAATTGTTATAACCCTTGGACAGAACTCATTTCTAAAAGCTAGCTTGTAAGGAGATGGTGCCCAAGTGATTATAAACCCACATGTTAAGCCCATACTTTAATAATATAGGATTCAACCAGGATCCTAACAGAACCTTAAGAATTCCAACTTTTGAGGCGATTATTAAGAGGAAAATAACTGCACAACTCTTGCAAGATTTCCCAAGGATTTTGTGCAACTAGATGTTCGCCAAATATCCTCCCATAATTTTAAATTATTGACCTTTTGAAAAAAAAAAAAAATGAAATGATGTGTCGTATAACTCTATGTAGGCTCCTTTTGTTTGGCGAATATTAAGACAAGATATATTGGAAGGCAAACGTTGCAGGGATTTTAAGAAAGAATCATGATCTTTTGAGTGGAAACAAGGAAATATCAAATACCGTTAAATTTATTTATTTATTTTTTCCATCTTCAATATATGGATAAGGTACGCCTTGGACGCTTAATAAGTTTTACCAATAAATCATTCACAACCTAAATTACAGAAGTATCCCTATCCAAATTTTTCTTGTTCATTTGGTTTAGTAACAAAATATGGAAAAGTCTGCGCCCTCGCTATTTAAAGTCGGTAATCATGATGGAATGGAAACATCGTCGACCATCTTTGAAGCAAATCAGTTTTTTTTCTTCACGTTTGTTTCTTATATTTATTTTTGATTCTGAATTATAATTCATAATTTTTTACAGTATTTTTTTCTCACAAAAAACACACGTAAAATAAAAATAATTCTGAATCATGATTTTGAATACATAAACCAAACGTTCTCTAAATATATTTCATAGCATTAAAAGGGAATAAAAATAGCAATTCATACTCAGGTAACTTTCTATCCAGTGACAAAATTAGGAATTTTTGCGAGGAGAGACTAATTACTAGGGTAAAACTTTAATTAAATGTAATTTGTTTCAATAAATATGTATATTTAAAAAAAAATTGAGTGGGGCTAAATCAAGTTTTCATTCTTTTTGTGGGGACTGTAATGTAATTTGAAATAATATATCTATAGATTTTTAAAAAGAATAAAAAGTTAAGAGGGGGCTTAAGCCCCCATAATCCTTAATTCCCTCCGTCCCAGTTTTTATAAAATATATGGCACTAATAAACAACTGGCTCAGCATGTAAATTTAAAATAAACGTTCAAAAGAAGATAAGGAGTCTTGCGTATAAGTAATCAAAAGACACGTAGCCGGTTTAGTTCAGTGATTTGAGTTTTTAATTTGAATTGAAATATGACTTTATGTGAGAATCTTTTATTGTAATAAAAAAAAAATACGACTGTTTCTAAAAACTTTTTACTATAATAAAATTTAAATTTTAAAATCATATTGGTAAAATAAACGAGATCATACGAACTCTTTCTTAGATACAAAAGATATGCACAATTCAAAAATCCCAAGCACAAAAACCAAAAAAAAAAAATACCACACAAAGAGACGCAAAACACGGCCAAATATTAAACAAATGAGACAAGGATAATATAAACTAATTGGGCAAGTAACAACCATTATTACAAACCAAATCAAACTCAAACGGCGCCGCTCAAAACTGTGCCCTGAACCTCGCAGCAGCAAATGTGCACTCGGGAGAGGATTAAGCGTATACAGGCCTAATTTATCCTTCACGGGCCTTCCCGAAACCAAAATGGCCCACATTAACACGCCTAAGCAAAGCCCGCATCCTTTCATCAGATAGAGAGAAGATTAAACTTGGGCTCAATTCTGAAAGATCTCAAACCAGAAAACAGTACGAAAATATCAACGGATACCAAAAATCAAGAAAAAAGCAAACCGAACAAGATCTTGAAAGAGCGAGCTCGATTTTCGCTCATCACAGTCTTCCGAAGACAAAAACGATAAATGAAATGAACCCAATCTGCAACGCGGCAACCACCGCTACCCTCCAACCGCTAATTCCTCCGCCCCTCCTCCGCCGCACCAACCAACTCCAATCCTCCCACTCTCACTTCCTCCACACCACTCTCTCTCTATCCTTCCCTTTAAAACGACACATTATCACCCTCAGATGTCGCGTCAGAGCCTCCGCGTCGGGTTCCGAGATCGACATGGTGAAGAACAAGGAAGGCGTGTACGCGCCGAAGCAGAAGAAGGTGGTGATTCTCTGGGACCTCGACAACAAGCCCCCTCGTGGGCCTCCTTACCAAGCCGCCATGTCCCTTAAGCGCGTCGCCGAGAAGTTCGGCCACGTCGTCGACGCCTCCGCCTACGCCAACCGCCACGCCTTCGTGCACCTTCCCCAGTGGGTCCTCGACCAGCGCCGCCAGAGGAAGACCCTCGACATCCTCGAGCGCAAGGGCGTCGCCGTCCCTTCCATGCCCTACGTCTGCAGCGTCTGCGGCCGCAAGTGCAAGACCAACCTCGACCTCAAGAAGCACTTCAAGCAGCTCCACGAGCGGGAGCGGCAGAAGAAGCTGAACCGGTTGAAATCCCTGAAGGGGAAGAAACGGCAGCGTTTTAAGGAGCGGCACATCTCGGGGAACCACAAGTACAACGAGGCGGCGAGGGATTTGCTGACGCCGAAAGTCGGGTACGGGCTGGCGTCGGAGCTCCGTCGGGCGGGGGTTTTCGTGAAGACGGTGGAGGACAAGCCTCAGGCGGCGGATTGGGCGCTGAAGCGGCAGATGCAACACTCGATGAGCAGAGGGATCGATTGGCTGTTTCTGGTCTCCGACGATTCGGATTTCTCGGAGATGTTGAGGAGGGCTAGGAACGCCAATTTAGGGACGGTGGTCGTCGGGGATTGGGACAAGGCGCTGGGGCGGCACGCCGACGTGTGGGTACCGTGGATTGAGGTCGAGAATGGGAAGATTACGGAGAGCGATTTGGTGCCCAAGCGTAGGAGTGGAAGCGATGAGATGTTTGGTGATGATGGTTTTGATGATGTTGGTGATCTTGATAGAGTTGTTGATGAGCTTGTGGTGACGAGCGATCGCTTAAATGGCGTGAGGATTTCGGCGTTTTCGGAAGGGGAAGAGGAAGAATGGGAGGCAGAGGAAATGGGTGAAGAAGAGTATCTGTTTGGGGATAGTGATGATGAGGAAATGGAAGTGGAAGATTGGATTTTTTGACATGTAAATGAGAAAGAACTAGCTACATTGATATGGGTTGGAAAAGTGATGTTGAGGATGTACAGTTTGATTGTTTACGATGGAGGTAATTAATTTTTTTTCCTGCCTGATTGTCTACATTTTTTTGAACATTTCAATGCTTACAATTCTTGAACAAAATTATTTTCATGGATATTTGATTACAGTTTTGAGGTTGTCTCATCTTTAGTCTAACGTGATGCCTTACGGTGGCTGGATAGATAGAGCCCGTTTAGTTCGTACATTAAAATTATGAGATTGAGATCGTATTTCTTTGGGTTGGTAGTAATGAAATGGTTTCATTATCTAAAATAAAGAACATTTCCCACCAAAAATGAAATTTCAGATGAGGGAATGTTACCCGAAGCATATCTCATTGGATGGATGTCGCTGCCGCGAAGTGAGCTTTTTTGGGACTTTCACAAAGCGGACTACTATCAGTAGCATCTTCCTGCGAGTCTGCCTAGCTGTTGTCCTTCTCCGGATTTATCCGGTGAGGGTGGAATCATTTTTAATTTATGTGTATTTTTTATAAGAAAAAATATTATAACGAATCATGAATCATGATTCAAATCAGATAATAAATCTTTCAATCAAACGGGATGTTAGTGATTCAAAGCCAATACAATACAAAACAACAATAGTTAATTATAGATAGTGTGTTTTAGTTCTTTACTTTGCAATTTACAAATTCTATGAATTTGCATTTCCTCTTATCATTATCAGGAAGCCAAATTCAGTTTCCACTACTGAAAACCAATGGTGACTTTGGCCGCTTGAGATAAAATTTGGATAACGTGAAAATATTTGGGGCTTGTTCTTTGGAGTAAAACTAAAAAAAAAATTGAATTTAAGTTACAATTTTTTTTTTAAATTTATGTTCGTTTATAAAATTTGAGTTTTAAATTGAGTTTGAGGCTAAAATCTGAGTTTAAGTTTTCCCCTCAACTCAAATTCTTAGGGCCCGTTTAGTTCGCTGGTTTGAGTTTTTAATTCGAATTGAGATGTGATTTTATGTGAGTTTTTTACTGTAGTAAAAAAGTTAGATGACTGTTTCTGAGAGTTTTTTATTGTAGCAAAACTCGAATCGGTGAAATGAACAAGAAATTCAAACTCAAGTTAATGAACAATATTTTTTCTATTTTTAAAAACGTTATAACTTTTTCGTTTTAATCCGATTGAGATGATTTTTTATGCGTTCACAACGAAGAGACGAATAAAATCCCATCAATATACCTTATTAAAATTTTTCATCACTATTGAGCTTTTATTAAAATACTATTTAAATACAAATTTAAGTTTTGACACATTCAAACACAAATTCAAATAAATTCTTAATTCAAATTATAATTCAAATGTGCACATCTAAATACAAACTTAAGTTATAATTTTAACTCAAATTATAACTTAAATTCAACTTCAAATTTACACATAAATAACTACAACTCAAAGATACAAACGAGTCCTTAGTTTCCGCACATGAAGTTGGCTGATTGGAAAAGACATAAATGAAAAGAATTATAAGGTGTTTGTTAAGTTTAGACGGTGATCGTAGGATCTGCCGCCTTCTAGAATTGAGTGATTATATGTAGTTACAGTTATACATGTGGAAGTTTCCTTAGTGAGCGCGCCGACAGGAGGGTTACCCAAGTTGAAGGTGACAAAAATTCCAACGTAGACTTCTCCATTGAGTATTTGATATGGCAGAAACAGCAATACTAACCTTTATCTATAGTATTTGATATGGCAGCTCTAAGCAAAGTTGTATGTACTAAAAGCTTAATGCGGGATGACTTCTCCATTGAGAAGTGAGGCTGGTGTTCATTGGGCCACAAGTCACGAAAACACCTAAAAGAAAACGACCTGAACAGAGTATGAATTATTATATCTGAGGCCATAGATAAAGGGTAGTGGAGGTGGAGCTATAGAAATACAAATGTCCGCACAGTAGACTGACAAGATGAGTTGTTATTTTTTATTTTTATTTTTTGTTTGAATTTAAAAAAATTATTAGTGTCGTTTCGTCTTTTATCTTTTCGTTCATAAAAAAAGTGTAAAAGCTCATTAATAAAACGAAAGTGATTCAACTCAATTCTACTTAAAAAGAGATGCACTCAGTAATACTACCACCAAACCACAAATCTAACACCTCATACTCATGATTCTTGTTATCTGTTTTGAAATTTCAGTATGGTGTGTTATCTCAATATGGAGGGTAAATGAATCTGTTATGGAACAGAACAAATCATCAATTTGCCTAGTTGGTTTAATATATCCGTTTTAGCTGTAAACTTGTCGTGCAATTGTTCTTTTGTGATTTGTATTGGATAATTCACAGTGACACTTGGGTCAGACTTCCACCGTCACATTGTCTTCTTTTTTTTTTTTCTTTTTTTTTTTTTAAGTACACACTTTGGATCTACCGAGAAACTGTTATTATAAAAGGCTTTTTTTTTTACATGGACCTCCCTAAATTTTTTTTGTGTTTGGCGGATTGATCTTTAAACTAAAATTTTTACAATCAACTCCCTGATTTTTGAAATGTATTGTATTGACAGTCCTTTTCATAACGTTTGTTAAAAATTGAATGATTTTAAACGATTTTTTTTTCACGTGATTTGCACTTGAACTATTAGTAAAGGTATTGATGGTCTTTTTCTTTTTAAATAAGTAGGTAAATAAAATAAAATAAAAACACACACACACACACAAAATAAAAGCCCCAAGGCCCATCTCCTTCACGCTGCCTCTCTCTTCTCATGCCCTTCCCCTTCTGCCACCGCCGGAGAAGAGCTATCGCCGCATCTGGTATTGCCTTGATTATGGTTTAGCGCCCTCTCTCTCTTCCTCTCTCTTCATCTGGTATAGCTGGTTGCCGAGAAACATAGGGATTTTATTGCTTTGTTTGTGTCCGAAAGTTTGGATATCAGTACTGACATTTATTTGGGTTCGGATCTCAGTCCGAAAACCCAGATTAAAATAAAAAAAATACCAAGCTTGGATCTCTGAACAAAATATTAAGAAACTCCACATTATGTTTTGTCGATACAAATATTAATGTCTGCTCATCCGAACTAATTTGTTCTCTCACCAAATAAAGCAAAGCCGCGTGTTTTTCTTCCTGCCGTAAGGTGCAAAAAGTAAGCTTCTTAACATTTCGATATTTTGACATTTTTTATTTTAATCCGGGTTCGTTTATCTAGGTTTGTCAATATGGGTAAAAAAAAAAAAAAACTAAATTAATCTGGGTTTATTCTGTATCATTAAGGTTTTGCAAGTTGAAAATTCTAGTGCCTAACTTTGCCATGGTGAACCCGAGTTAAAGCATGGGGCACCTTAATTATGATTTTTTTTTTTTTTTTTGTTTTTCAAACAATTGTTTGTTAACTCTGATTTGCTGTTCGACTAAAAAAAAAAAAAAAAACTCTGTTTTGTTGAATACGTATCATTTTGCTTGGCTTGGTAGTTCAAATACCATTAGTATTGACATCTTTTATCTGTTGGGTGATGCAATGAGACAAAGGAATCTGGTGTTTTTGTTTCTTTTTTTAATTTAGTTATGAAATGACCACTAATGCTCTTGAGAGGTATGTCACGCTGGGAATCACATGCAAAAGCCGTTTAAGATTTAACAGATATCGTCAAAATGACTAACAGTGCAACACATTTTAAAGTTTAAAGAGTTAGATTGTAAAATTTTTAGTTTAACAACCAATCCGCCAAACACGAAAAGTTTAGGGGATTTTATGCCAAAAAAAAAAAAGCCTAAATATAAAAAAGGGACATGAGATAAACTGTGTATATATTTGCCTTCTTCATGGAGATTGAGAGAGATTATCATACAATGTAAATGTATTATGTGCTCCACAAACGGCCAGTCGGGCTTATTGAATAATGTACCACGGTGCAGTCCAACGTCTGTTAAATCAGAACTATAAACCTTTTGTCTGGAACATCATGGTTCACGGTAATGAGTTTGGAAAAATTTTCATGTTGGTCATGCATTTTATGTAAACGCAATGACAGCATAGTATAATTTTGATTAATTCTTCTCTAAGTTTATACGGATTAATCATTCTCTATTGGGATTTCTTTTGTACTTGATGGACAATAGTCAGTGGTGTGTAGTTGAAGGATGTATCATGTAGCGACACCAACATTATTTTAGCTTGATCTTGGGGACTTGTATCATGTAACGGTTGAATTTATGTATATGCACTATTCGTAATATGTTGGATAGCCAGGTGGCTCTCTGCAATATTTCTTCTCATTCTTTATGCGTATTGATCACTTGATATTTCCCAGCCGACAGAAGTCGTTTTCAGCCTAGTGGCAAGTAGTGGAGACTTGTGACTCTTGAGCTTTTGGTCCTTTGGGAGTTTGATGATTTGTTGGAGATGAGAAGGTCCAATTCTTCTCAGACCACCTCTCAACTAAGAAATTTGGGTCCGTTTAGTTCGTTGATTTAAATTTGTAATTTGATTTGAGATGTGATTTTATGTGAAAATTTTTTACTGTAGTAAAAAAGTTAAATATGATTATTTCTTAGAGCTTTTTAACTGTAACAAAACTCAAATTTTAAATTCAAATCAGTAAAATGAACGGACTTTAATCTCTTCCTTACATATTAGATATTCAAAAGTTTTAGTTGCTCTTTTCTCCTCACTAATCATGGTTAATCACATCATCTGTTTTGGTGGGAGTGCCTGTGTGATTTTTTCCCCCTTTCTTGAGAGACTACCTAAAATTACAGTTTGGAAAATTTCCTTGTTTTCATAAAAATAAAAAGGAAGAATAAAAGTTAAACATATTCGGGAAATTTGTTTGGGACGGTCTTTAATAGACTTTTTTACCGGTTAAATTAATTTTTTAAATGTTAAATCTGATTAAAATTAATAAAATTAAAAAAAATATGCATAATAAATAATTTTTAATACAAATACGGTTAAAAAAAGTAAAATTATGGTGGCTCAAAAAATTTTATTTTTCAGAGAAACTCCCAAAAACATATTCGGGAAATTTGTTTGGGACGGTCTTTAATAGACTTTTTTACCGGTTAAATTAATTTTTTAAATGTTAAATCTGATTAAAATTAATAAAATTAAAAAAAATATGCATAATAAATAATTTTTAATACAAATACGGTTAAAAAAAGTAAAATTATGGTGGCTCAAAAAATTTTATTTTTCAGAGAAACTCCCAACTCTCTCTCTCTCTCTCTCTCTCTCTCTCTCAGTACTATACTCCCTACTATAGCTATATCGCTATATATCTTTATATCTATCTCTTTCTACAACTTTCTCTTTTACTTTATTTTTTTTTTGGTTTAATTGCTCTAATTAAAATTAAAATTGAATAAATGATGTCCCTTTTTTTCCAATTATAGGCTTTATATATTTTTTTACTTTTCATTTTCTAGGGTTAGGAGATCATGATGGTGATGGGGCAAAGAATTTCCCATTGGAAGTGAAC
Source organism: Morus notabilis (assembly GCF_000414095.1). Classification (NCBI taxonomy): domain Eukaryota; kingdom Viridiplantae; phylum Streptophyta; class Magnoliopsida; order Rosales; family Moraceae; genus Morus; species Morus notabilis. The sequence goes on along the minus strand of NW_010360304.1, from coordinate 54,309 downwards.
GCCATGGCGACATTTCACGTGGTGCGAGTGAGCTCCATGGTGGACGATGGAGGTCCTGATCATCATCATCAGCAGCAGCAGTATGCGTATCAGACGAGTGTGGGCATCGGAGGCCATGTTTTCAAGGGTATTCTTTACGATCAAGGGCCTAATCATCATCATCATGATCAAATCAGCGGCGCTTACTCTAGTCTCGGCGCAGCTGATCAGATCACCTCCTTTGCTCAGCAGCCTAATTTTGTTAATCTTATGAGTAGTACCAGTAGAAGATCAGGATCAAGTGCAGTGGGTATTGATTTTAATGCTCGTTCTTCATCATCACCACCAGCTGTTGCTATAGGTCAACGGCCATTATTTCTCGGGTCTTCCTCATCATCATCATGGCCGATGTTTCACCCTCCTAATGGATTCAGTATGTCCGGTATGCAATTTTTCCCAAACAGAAAATCTTAAGTCCACCCTAATAATTTATTTTCTTTTCCTTTCCTTTCCTCTATATATATATATATATTTTAATTTTTTTTTTATAATATTTTCCCCTATCTGTATCTCATTCTCTAGAAGGAAAAAAATCTTGGGAAAATAATATATTTGTTTTTTCTATATATATTGACAAAAGATTAATTTTTATGTGCAATGAATGTTTATGAACTTAGAATTAATATTTTTACTAAATTCCGCTTCTCTCTCTCACACACACACACACATATATTGGATATGGTGTAGTTTCTTATATGATTTACGGCAGAGAAAAGAAAAAGGACAGATTAATTTAAACCCACCCTTTTGATTATTCATCATGTTTTTGAAGATTTGGACCACGCAAATACATAGGATTGAGGGAAAGAATCTTTTCTGCTATAGAAAATTGAAAAATCAACAGATCAGAAAGATATCATAATACATAAAATCGAAACACAAGGAGCTATAGTAATTTTAGTTTTGTTTATATATAGCTTTTGTTCAAATTCCAATGTCTGATTTTACATGATCTTCCCTGTTATTAAAATGGTGTATAGTACTTGTTCAGTGATCTATGAATTATGTAGGTTTGGAAGTTTGTCTTGTTCCACATTTCTATATTATTATTCTCCTTTAAAGGCTACATTTGCTTCATTAAGCTGTTGTTTATGAACTTCGAAACAACTTTTTTCCGGTTTACCCGTTTTCTTGCCTCCTTTGAGCAACGTTTAGACAAATTAATATATATATATATATATATATATATATATATATATATATATTTTCCTTATGTTGAGTCTTGTCCAATATTACAGTAAATTTCATCAATTCCTAATGTATATTACTACTATCTTTTCTTATATTCTTCCTTTTGTCTTTAACTGAGATGTATCACGCAAAAACCCTCCTGTCTTGAATGGACAAGATTTTTCCACTCCGTATAATACCAATACAGTAGTTCCTACACATATTCAATTCCAATACTAACCGGGTTAAGTATTAAGTGTTATAAATTCATTTATTTATATAATAAGAATACTGCTAGCTAGGAAGACCAACTTGAATCTTAAATTTTTTTTTTTATCAAATATATATATATATATATATATAATAGTTATACTGTATATGTTGTCATTTAGACGGAGAGTATTGGATATATATTGAAGTTTCCAAGGTGTTAGAAGTCTAATAAACAAAATTGACCAGAACTTCCCTTAAGGTAATGGTTATCCACATATTTGCTACACATGTGTCCCAGCCTCTCCTAATAATTAGCAAGTCATACTTTTAACGCCCTCACAACAGCAATACCACTGTTACGCTAATCATCAAAACCAAACTTGAATATAAATTTCAAATCCAAAAGGATCAAAACAACAGATAGATAACTATAGTTTTCTCCAACCCCTACCAAAATATATACTATAATTAGAAGAAATACAAAATGAGAAATTAACCAGGGATACGTATTAAAACTATTTCAAGTCTGCGTTTGCTTTTACCACTTGGGGTTGGTCATTGCGTGGACGGAAAGAGAGAGAGAGAGAGAGTCATTCTCAAAACCCCCCTTAGCTAGCTAGGTCCAATATAATCTGTCCATATATATATATATATATATATATACATAGTATTATAACACACATCCACATCTATCCGTCCATCATCAACCACCGACTTTCTCTATCCAAAGAAATGCCGATAAAACTATTCCCACAAAGCATACCACCCAAGACAATCATCCAAAATAAAGATTAAAAAAATAATAATTTAATTAGAAAAAGAATATTATTATAATATATGGACCAGTTATTTCTTTCATGAGTTTGACAAACCAAAAGAAAAACCTTACCTTAGCACAAAGCAAAGGAACGGCTAGGGCGGATGGATGTTGGGTGTGATTACGTACGAGAGGCGTAACCGTACACGTCGGCAAGTTATTATACCTCCACAAAAATTAACAAAACTACGTCCGTTCAATCGGTACTTCTTTTCATAAATTTTATTTAACAATAAATATATTTATTTATAAATAAACTGCAATAAGCCTTTTCAGACTCACTGAGCCAAGCCCCTCAGAGATCACAGAGTATAAAAGGAATATAAATATCAGTTTATAAAAAGGAGCACAAAACACATACTATTCCAGAGAGGAGAGAGAGAGAGAGAACACATACTATACTAGAGAGGAGAGAGAGAGAGAGAGAGAGAGAGAGACTGAAAGGTGGGAGGTGATGGAATATGTCGGCCAACTTTAGATTTATCTTAAAGGCAGATCAACGTGGCGGCCGTGTCCTTACGACAGAGTAGCAGCCAAGTAGGAAATATACTGATACACAACACACAAATACAATTTCAGCCTCCGCTCATATATTATATCAATCATATATATCTTCACCTCCACACACCAAGTCAGTTCTTTGTTGGGGTTTTGTACCAAGCCAAAAAAATATTTCTAAAATCTATCTTTTGGAAAATGGAATTAGGAGATCAGTCTGATCAGTACTGCTGTTCGACTTCTTCAACATCAACTAATAACAGCGCCGAGAAGCGTAAGCCGATCAGGCGACAAGTACAGCATCAAAATCATCATCATCATCATCATCATAATCATAATCATCATCATATGAATCAAGCGGCGGAGAAGCCGTACAGGGGAATAAGGATGAGGAAGTGGGGGAAGTGGGTGGCGGAGATAAGAGAGCCGAACAAGAGGTCAAGGATTTGGCTCGGCTCATACACCACCCCGGTCGCGGCGGCTCGGGCCTACGACACGGCGGTTTTCTACCTCCGAGGACCGTCCGCTCGCCTTAACTTCCCCGAACTCATCTTCCAGGAAGACGACCGCCTCACCGACATGTCCGCCGCCTCCATCCGCAAGCGAGCCACCGAGATCGGTGCCAAGGTGGACGCCATACAGACCGCTCTCCATGCCACGTCGTCTCCGTCCAAATCTAATCCCACGCCCGACTTAAACGAGTACCCGGACCCGGAAGACTCCGATGAAGATCATTGAAAAAGAGATGAGATTTATAAGAATTGTTCTTTCTTTTTTTCTTCTTATTATTATTATTGCTGCGAATCCTCGACTGTCTATAATCTCTTATGATCTCCTCTCTCTTTTTGGTCATGATGTTTTCTCTCTCTAGATAGTTTTGGATTATGACGATGACGATCATCTCTCTTTATCTTTCCATGTTGCACCGTTAGTTGATGATTTTACAAGTGCAAGTGGTGAAACCGCGCGAAGATGGATTAAAACGGAATAAAAAAGGATTCTGTTTGATTGGCTTTTTAAGCTTTTTGATTGTAGCATGCAATTACGAAAACCGGCTGAATTTCGAATGAAAAGGCCAACCTTAGCTAGTTAGTTAGTATCTTGTTGGTCGGTCAGAATTATATTTATCTTTTTAGTCTTTCTTCTTCTTCTTCTTCTTCTTCTTTTGGGTTTATGATATTAATCTTAACGCTGTAAATTTATTATATTTATATGTGATCATGTTCGTGATCTTTAAAGTTGTTTTTGGACATATTTTAAATATTCGATGAAGACGAAGTATAGAAGAAAGGGAAGGCCTGCGTTAAACGCAATCTTGTTAATAATCGGCAGTGAAGAAAATATGTGTTAGTAGGCAAAACCAAAAAAATACAAATTAGTAGATAAGAAGATAAGGCAAGAACCGGAACCCATGACGTGCTTGTGGAGACCACAGAACAATGGAAAACCAAAGTGAAGTTAGGAGAGAGAGAGAGAGAGAGAGAGAGAGAGAGAGAGAGAGAGAGAGAGAGAGAGACAAAGTGGTCCTGAATCAGCACGCTAGTCAATGTCATGCTATGGTGGAAGCTTACGAAAGGTTAATTTATTTGTTTACGGATGGTAGCTGATGGAAATGGAAAGCCCAATAAGAAATCAATTAAATATATATATATATATATATATGTGTGTGTGTGTGTGTGTGTGTGTGTTTGTATAGAATGACACACAACTACTCATCATCATTGAGATTGAGAGTTACTGTAAGAGAGAATAGGGGGGTCATCATTCTTAGCTGCGTAGCATCAATTTTATACTCACCTCTTTTTTCTTTCTTTTTTTTTTTTTTTTTTTTTTTTTTTTTTTTTGGTTATAAGTTTTTCTAGATTAGACTTTAGGGCTAAAGTTTAAACGGTGTTGTAATCCGCTGTTAATTAATAATCGATCTGTACGGGGGCCAAAATTATAAGCATTAATTGTGAATTATCTTAATTAGGCTTGGCTCTTGTTTTCCACATGGACGGTTCCTTTTTATTGGTCTCTTGTAGCCAATACATGCGGCGTTGCCTAACTGACCTCTAATCAAAATTTGACTTTATTTTTTTGCTCTTCCATTTTTTTTTATTGTAATCTGTTAATTAAATATACGCCGATATTTGATCTTGTGGATCTCTCTTGCTATTAGTTTAAGATTATTGTTAGTATTATGTAAAATTATTTTAAGGGTGAAATTCTATTCGTCAGCTTGGCGAATGGCTTCTGTAGGAAAAGAGGTGGATAATAAACAAACACATGTATATATTTTGGACATGTTTAATTTCCCTCTCAAATCAAGAGCATAATACTAGCAAAAAAAAAAAAAAAAGAGTATAAGTTTAAGAAAGAAACAAAATGATGATTGAATAATTTGTATCATCTCTAGCCAAGAAAGACACGTTACTAGTATTTTTTCTTTTAAAAGAAAAGTTTTGTTTACCAGTAGTCTTTTTTAGTTAATGTTGACTACACATGTTTCAATCAGTGAAAATAACCGGAGTCAATTTTTCTTTTTTCTTTTTTCTTTTAGGGCACGATCATAATAGCCATAAGTGAAAATTGCAAGTGTTTCCGCTAGGGAGTAATATCTAAAGAGATCCAAAGGAGAAAAGTTATAATTTAATCTAGAAATCTTTTAATCATTTAGTTCCTCTTCTCACGTGAAGTATTGCAAAATTGCAAACAGATATGCTAGTATTAACCAATTCGAAGAAGAAACAATTTTCAAAAATTTAGAGCATGATATTAGGTATGCACAACTTAATATCAAGTTTGTAAAAGGAAATAGGCAGTCACTCGAATAATAATTTTACAGCAAATGTTTGTGCATTTTATTTATCGAAAACGGCATCTTTACAATTTTTTCAGCACTTATACGAAATGGATTGGACCTCCTACACCAACAACCGACTCCGCAATAATTAAATTAAAAGAGAAAAAAAAATTGTGATTAACCAAAATAGGAGCCAACCTGTCCTATATATGGTTTAAATAAATAAATAGTGTTCCCTATTTTAATTGTCATTAAGTTATACTAGCTGCGTACGTACTCGCATGTTGAAACGGGTAATAATTTTATATTATACAAAAATTTAATAATTTTTATAGTACAGAATTATTTTTTATGTACATATTTACATATGGATATGTATATATGATATTGTCATAAGTACGTTGTGTACTTGAGTTTTTATCCTTGTTTGTTGTTCTATTTTTTTTAGCTGTAAAAGATAAATTTTGAAAAAATTAGTATTAATAATTGAGGAAATTAGAAATATATTAATTTAAGAGTAGTTATATTGTCTGGTGCTTGGGCGTTTTCTGGATTGCTCTGTTTCTTTTGACTGAGAACTGAAATGATAAAAGGTTGTTAAGATATGTGTCTAGAATTATAAAGATTGTTTTTTATTCGTGAATAATGTAGATTAGTGAATATGTCTTACCTTGTGCCTGATTTTTGTGGGTCTGGTGTTTGTGGGTGAATTGATGTTGGAGTTGATGCTGTTGTTTTTTAGCGAGGGCCGAAATGGTAAAATATTGTTTAGACATATATTTGAAATAATAAATATCATTTTTTATGTGTTGTTGATATAAATTAGTATACATGTTTTACCTTGTTGTTGGTGCTGCGGTGGCTGATATTTGTGGCAATGGCATTGCAGGTTGAGTATTTTCAAATATTTTTGAAACGATTGCAATCATTTGTGCTCCTCTTTGTTGAAAATATATTTGGAAGGTCTTCGTTTGTCCTCTTAACTGAGCAATGACTGGTGGGATTGTAAAGGATCGGTGAAGTCTTCATCGATTGTTGGTGCGGAGCATTATTTTTTGATAAAGGCCTGTGCTGCTCTGCCATATATAGGGATGTCCATGTTTCCAGTGTCATCCTCGATTTGTACGATTAACCTGTACCTGTAATATATATAATGATAGATGATTCATGTAATAAATTATTTATTATAGCTAATGAGGGTAAATACATTTTCGTAATGGCGTATTTGTAATCTTGGTTACTATAGAGATGGCATTGTTTTTATGTGTCTATGACTGTCACACCAATTACCAGTTCCTGCTTGCTTTAGTTGTCGATAACATCTGGGACAAGAGTTGTAATACTAGCCTTAGTCTGTTGAGAACCCAGTTATGGTAGTTTTTACTGTAAATCTTACACCCTACATAGATGAGGAGAAGTCGTTTGTTTGAATAGTGTAGTTGGAGAAAAAGAAGTACGGGGAATATCATGATACTAACCTGATTGCTTTCTTGACTTAATGTTTTAGCTCATTAATTGTTTTTTTATTTTGTGTTTTTTGTTCTTCAATGGATTGTATTGGTGCCACTGATGCTATTGGGAACTCAATTTCTTGACTTTGGTGAGAGAATCTACATATGTAAAATTAACAATAGTTAGAAGAAAAAGTAATAAAAGGTTTTCAGTTTTGAGATTTTGTGGATTATTTTTGTTACCTTGTCTTTAATGTTGTTATTTCTGGTATATCTGGGTCAATGTAAAAAATTGTTGCTGCAGTACTTGAGACATATATATTGCCTAAGATATTTACAATTAATTAATTAATATCTCGGTGTATGTTGGTGCATGTGTTTTATTCTTGTATGTAATTATCCTTATAAATTGCTAAGAAAATACGTACCTAGATATTACTTGACCAATATTGTTGTAAAAATAACTACAACTGGTCCTTTCATTGACTTTAGAACATTTTTATCAAATTGGTCTACCTTATGTCCCCATAAGGTAACTTAAAGTTGTTCATTCTTGTTGGGAAAAAAAAGAAAGTTAAAATAGAAAGTTCTGGACGATGTAAAAATTTTGCGCTTTTATTGAGCATAAATTTTTCTGACATGGTTATGATGAAAGTTATGTGGAGTTTATTTACCTTATGTTTTGTATCATTATAGTGCACCGTGATGTTGGTCTGTTGTTGACATTTGTTTGCTCAATTGTTTGCACTTTTGTCAGGATATCAATGACATCTGTTGGCAAATGAATAGAAAATGTTTAAGAAACCAGGTGAATTGAAAGAGGGAGAAAAAAAATAGCGACACCAACAGAGCAATAAAGCCTGCAATCCATGACGAAAGAAAGTAAAAGATGCAGAGAAGAGAAACACATTAAGGAGCAACAAATAGAGCAATCAAAAGATGAAGAGCATCATGAGAGGACCAAAATAAATAGCAGGGTCTCTGTTTTTTTTTTCCCCATAGTTTTTTTGTATGAAACGGTAAGAACATGATAGAAAAGCTAAAGCTCAGCAATGGAAAAAGAAAGTTAACATGCTTATAAATAGTTTTTGAATGAAACAGTCAATACAAAGAAGGCAAAAGGTATGCAATAAGTCAAAATAACAAAAGGAGAATTTACCAAAAAATCTAACTAAAAAACAATAGATAAAATTTGAATCCAAATAAGGAAAACACATTCACAGCAATCTTGAGACAAATTACACCAAAATCAACACATCAAAATGAATTATGATCATCATTGCCACGTTAAAAAAAAAAAAAAAAAACTTACCAAAAGTAAGATAAGTAAAGGTACATATATACACATGACTAAGAAACAAATCAGCAAGTCAACACATAAATATCATGTACTAAGCAAATACAAAGTAAAACAAAGACATATACTAAAACACAAACGACAAACATTAATACCACCACAACAAACCAATACATCCAATATCATCACCATAAATTATAAAGTTATGGATAAGGATTGTTAACAGTACCTATAACGTTATAAATATTGCTTTAAGTCTGAAATAGCAGTCAACCAAACGTGAACAGAAGGAGTAAAAGACACAGAGATAAAATGATCAAGCAGTAAATGATGGACGATGAAACAGAGCAATAAATGATGGAAGGTGAGATAGGGGAGCAAAAACGAGAAATGCAACCAAAAGAAACAGGGATATGCATGATAAATCCATGTGCAGCCACATTCTTAAATACAGAGATAGAGAACAGATGTATAGCCTTTAACAACATCACACGTAAGAGCACAAAGCAGTTGACAAAAGATGAGAGACTAAAATTCCCTAATTAAATAATAAAAACTATGCATTACTTACAATAAGGAAAAAGGGAAAAAGGGCAAAAAATGAATAAAACATAAATATAACAATCACTCCAAAAAAAGGACAACAGAAAAGAAAAAGAGCTAAAAGTCAGAATATATTTTTTGTCTAAAATTTTCACTCATCCTAGACAATGGAAGATTCATTTAATACCTCTGCAGCAAAATGAGCATAGATCATCAACGTGGCAGGACAAATCAGCACTGTAGACTCCATAGATCACCGACTCAATAAATACGGGAAAAGAAGATGAAGATCAGCCAAAGACAACATGGAACCATAACGATAAAAACTCCTCTATGAACAAAAGGACCAATCAAGGACAAAACGGAACGATTGCGAAGGAATTTTTGAAAACCCACATATGAGGCACAAAAGCAAACAACGGGAAAAAGCATGGAAAAAGGCATTAAAACCAGGTGCAAAAAAAGGCCAAACATGCAGTCCCCCAAGAACAGACAAAAATACAGACTAAAATCACGAATCAAACGAACATGGAGGCAAGCGAGGAAAACCGAAGAGACATGCACCAAAACCCAGATGAAATTTTAGTAAACATTAAAAAATCTAAACAGATGAGGCACAAAAACAAACAACGGGGAAATGCATGGAAAAAGAGATTAAAACCTAAGGCAAAAAAAAGCTAGAACATTGATGAGTGAGTTTTACTCGCTCATTTAGTATCATTTTACACTTAATATCTAATTAGTTTTTGAGGTTTTTATTAGTTTTTACGTGTGTTTTTGTTCTTTGTTTGAAGGTTAGTTAAAAGTCTATGATTTGAAAGGTTTTAGACAACTTGTGGTGGAAAAAAAGACAGCAAACACAATGTTTAGGCGCCAATTTGTAGCATTTTGACACTGAGTTTTACGGAACCAGTACATGTGGACAGAATGAGTAGCGTTTTGATGCCCATGACAGCGCCGCAGCACTCTAAAAAGTGACGATTGGTGCTGATTTTTGCACAGCCAGCGCCCCAGCGCTAGGAACTCTATGCCGCGGCGTTACGACGCGAAAAAAATACGCGTTTTGAATGCCAATCGTGAGAAAACTTACCCATTTTTACCATAATGCTTCAAAACATATAAATAGATGATTCTAGGGCAATTAAAAGGGACTTTTAGACTGGAGAGTGACGGTTGACTTTTGACAGGAGATTCAAGAAGAGAAAGGAGAATTGAGTACGGAGAAGAACAACGGCTAAAATTCTGGAGATGGAGACGCTTCAATTCAACTCCAAACTAGTTCTTTCCTTTCCTTTCCAATGATTAAAACTTTGTTTAGAAATTTATTTTGTTTAGAGATGAACTAATTTCTTTTTCTAGGGCTATCATGTAGCCGGATTATGAATGTTCAGATTCTCAATCTTCTTTTTAAGTAATTGATGTTTATTCCATATATGCTGAGTATTTTAATTTATTCTTAATGCTTGTGATTGTTTGGCCAACTATTACATGATTTTGTATTTGATTTGAGACTAAGAGGTGATAATTAAATAAGCTCTTAATTGAAAAACCATGAGTTGTTCATATGATAGAGATATCTATGATGCTTGTGCAGTTCTTTTGAATTTCTTGCACTTAATGATTTTTAACAGATTTAGAAGTCTGACAGAGATGTAGATTTTACATGTTGGATTAATATTATTGTTGCTTGAGAAGAATAATAATTGTTTTAGAGAAATTGATATCAGTATCGGATTGAATGTTAATTTTCTTGAATTATGGGAATTTGAACATGATTAATTTTGGTGAAATCAAAAACCCTAGAGTCTTAATCTATTGAATTTTATTCACTTGCTTAGCATTGTTTAATTTATTTAATTGTTTTAGTTTTGCTTTACTTAATTTTATAAACTCTCTTTTCATTTATTCAAATAAAATTGGGGTTAATATAATTTTAGAAATTAGTAAACAACAATCCTTGTATGACGATACTCTTATTCACTATTATATTACTTGATTGCGATAGCGTATACTTGTGTTACGATTTTTCACAACAAGTTTTTAGCGCCATTGCCGGGGATTATTTTTTATTTTATTTTATTTTTTTGCTAATATCGATACTAAATAACTCTAATTTTACTTTAGATTTTATTTTGTTATTTATTTTCTTGTTCTTGTTTTGTGCTCTACAGGAATTTACTCTACGTGCATACGAATGTTTGGGAGCAGTATTCTACTTCCTCTTGATTCAGAAATTGAGCATACTTGTCCAAGAAATAGAAAAGAGAAGAGAGAAACTGTCATTCAGTCGCAAAGAACTATGGCTGATCTTGAAGGGGTAATAAACGAGAACAACAACAACATACCATTGAACAATCCACCGGTGGTCAATCAGCCAATGGCTTTGCGAGATTATGCATTGCCACCAACTGGTGTTCAATCAGTGATCAGGAGGCCTGCTATTCAGGCGAATAAGTTTGAATTAAAGCCGGTGATGTTGCAGATGATTCAAGCGATCTAATTTAATGGATTACTGAATGAAGATCCTAATGCTCACATCGTAAATTTTCTGGAGATTTGCGATACCGTCAAATACAATGGAGTTAATGATGAAGCTCTTCGCCTTCGTTTGTTTCCTTTCTCTTTGAGAGATAAAGCAAAAAGGTGGTTGAACTCACTGCCGCCAAATTCAATCACTAGTTAGGAAGACTTAGTTCAGAAGTTCCTTTCTAAGTTTTTCCCACCGGCTAAGACAGCGAAGATGCGCATCGAGATCAACAATTTTGCTCAAAATGAAGGTGAAACTCTATATGAAGCATGAGAGAGATACAAGGAGTTATTGAGAAGATATCCTCATCATGGTCTACCTAAATGGATACAAGTCCATAATTTCTACAATGGGTTGAGCAGCACTACAAGAACTCTGATTGATGCATCTGCAGGAGGAGCTTTAATGAAAAAAACTGAAGATGAAGCATATGAGTTGCTAGAAGATATGGCAACCAATAATTACTAGTGGCCAAGTGAAATAAGCATACCAAAGAAGATAGCCAGAGTACATGAGATAGATGCCATCATTAAACTCACGGCCCAAATTGCTTCTCTTTCCAAACAATTGCAAAATAATCATCTGACAGCTAATGTTATTCAAGCATTATCTCCAGTATGTGAATTTTGTAATAGGCCTCATCAAGGTTCTGAATGTCAAGCTGACAACCCTTTTGCACAGCTACAAATGGAGCAGGCTCAATATCTGGAAAATTTAAATAGGCAACAGAACAATCCTTACTCCAACAGGTTTAATCAATGATGGCGTAATCACCCGAACTTGTCTTGGAGAAACACTCAAAATGTGTTGCAGCTCGAACAGAGCAACCTACCACAAGAGGAGAAGGTGAATTTGGAAGATGTAATGGCTCAATTGGCTACCTCTCACACACAATTTATAAATGAAACCAGGAAAATTTTCCATAATCAATCGGCTCAGATCAGAAGCTTGGAGGTGCAAATTGGTCAATTGGCTAACATGCTAAATGATCATCAACAAGGTAATTTGCCAAGTACAATGGTGGTGAATCCAATAGAGCAATGCAATGCCATTACTTTGATAAGCGGGAAAGAATTAAATACACTCCCATAGCTTAAGAAGTCTAGCAAAAGTAGTGAAGAAGCTTCGTCACCCAAAGATACTCAATCTTTAGAGAATAGTGGTGAAATTCCTACGGGTCAACAACCTTTGTCGGTGGAGCCATCACGAAGGATCCGTTTCCTTAACGCCTTTGGAAGAGTAAGCTTGATAAACAATTTTCAAAGTTTCTGGACATCTTTAAGAAATTGCACATAAGCATCCCATTCACCAAAGCTCTTGAACAAATGCCGAGCTATGTGAAGTTTATGAAAGACATCCTGTCAAACAAGAGGAAACTTGAGGATTATGAAACAGTTGCACTTACTGAAGAGTGTAGTGCCATCTTGCAAAGGAAGTTGTCTCAGAAGCTTAAAGACTCGGGGAGTTTAACAATCCCTTGTTCTATTGGAAATTCTATTTTTGAAAAGACATTATGCGATTTAGGTGCAAGCATTAACTTAATGCCTTTGTCAATTTTCAAGAAACTTGGGCTAGGAGAAGCAATACCAACTACGGTCTCATTATAATTGGCCAATCGCTCCATCAAACACCCGAGAGGAATTATTGAAGATGTACTCGTCAAGGTTGATAAGCTTATATTTCCGGCCGATTTTATTGTCTTGGATATAGAAGAAGACGAGGAAATTCCCATTATACTTGGGAGACCATTTTTGACAACCGGTCGGGCTCTCATTGATGTGCAAAAGGGTGAACTTTGCCTAAGAGTACAAGAGGAGGAGGTGATTTTCAATGTATTTAATGCTCCCAAATACCCACAAGCGAGTGATAGTTTTATTCGAATTGAAACAATTAACACCTCGGTCACTGAGCATCTTAGCCAATGATTAGTGCATGAAAATGCACCCTGAATACTGCTTTTGATTTATATAATATTAAAATATTTAAGCTTTAATACAACAATTCCATTATTTTTATTCATAATATTTTTAATTGGAATTTGTCTAGTTTTTGCTTAATTATTTACAGATAAAAAGCAGTGTAAAAAGCTACACAAAAATAAGCCATGAAAGCCATATTTTTAACCATCCGGAGCCAAGCCTCTCAGTCGAGCCGCACAAGCCACTAGAGAGAGAGCCGAGTAGCTGAACCGGTCAAGTCGCATCAGTCCTCGTGGGTCCCAGCTCTTCCACGCCTCTCGACTCTTCCTTGTGCGCATCCCCAGCACGCCCATTCCTCAGCGAGTGCGTTCCTTCCACGGAGCCATCACTGCGCGTCCAATAATTCTGAAGCATGGGTCCCGCGTGTCAGCGTGCCAGCCCTTCGTCCATCCTGCGCGCCCCTACTGTCCCCGCGACAGCCTTCTGCCAGCATACGACAGTGCCCTTCCTCCACTCCGAGCGCGACACGTGGCGCGTTTTCTCCTCACTGCCAATCAAGCTTCGACACGTGTCCCTCCTATGCTGAATCCGAATTCCTTCCCTAAAAATCAGAGTAAATTACCAGATTTCTTCCCCAAATCAAATATATGATTTCTCCTAATTTATGTGTAATTTTATTTTGTTTCTTTTTTTTTGTAATTTTCTAGTTTTACTATTTATTTTCTTATTTGACAGGCAACTTCTGAACACTATAAATAGAGGGGTTGGCCTAAGGTTTTAAAAAGTTTTGAATATTCAGTTTTCTGTCGTCTTGCTGTCACTCTCATATTTTCTCTCTAGAACTTGTGAGAATGTTTTGCAAGTTAGGCTAGAGTTCTTTTGGTGAGGTTAGAGATGAACTTTTGTGAGTGACCCAATTCGGGTTTTTGATTCATTGTGCTGTAAACTTCAACATCCGAATGAATTAAATCTCATCTATTTTTCTTTTACTTTTCAAAATATTGTGTGCCAAATTTTATATAAGTTCAGTCACGCTTTTCTTATATAATTATGTCATGCATTATTTTATTATTCAATTTATTTTACAAATTATCTTTTACTGCAATATTGTCAAATTGATATATTGTCGATTTTGGATAACTTGTAATAATAATATTTTCGGAGTCATAGAGATTTGATTTATTCGGTCCTTTTATTTTGTGAATCAAAACTTGAATTGGTGAACGAAGCATTAGGGATTCTCGACACCTTACCGTTTTTGTTATTAAATTTCTTCCACACAAATCTTATCTACTTTTTATTTGCAACAAAAATCTCAAAAACTATTCTTTTTCTTTAATTCACTTTTCTCTAACGCTCTTATTCTGTTAGTCATTCTTGTTATTTTGTTATCTCTCTGTGGATACGATTGCCCTTCTGTGCTACAATTAACCGCTTATGAACATTACTTTTGGGCGTTAATCAAATTTTGGTGCCGTTGCCGGGGAGGTACTACTAGCAAGACTGATCAGTAGATTTTTGAGCCAAAAAGATAAGTATACATTTTTTTTAATTCTTATTTCCTTTGCAATTAAGCTGTGTTAGTTTCTTATTTTTAGTTATTAATCTGTGTCTAACCTTTAGTTCACGTTCTGTAGTAGATTAGTAGTTTAATTTGTTTTAACCTTTTTGTTTCATTTTTTTTCTTTCTCCTTGTCATTTCTTATTTCAAAAAAGAAAAAAAAAAAGAGTTGCTGCAAATCTCTTCTTTTCGTACGTGTCTTTAAGTTTGCAACAAAAAAAAAGAAAAAATAAACTTTTATTTTCTGTATTCCTTTCTTTCTTACCTTTCACGTTCTTATTTGCTCTCTTCGGGAGTTGTTTATTGTTTTCTCAAATAAAAAATGTCATTTTTTTTAGTATTTATTTTTAGTTGTGTTTTCCGTTTGTTTATGTGTTCATCTTTTTAGCATTTGTTACCTAATAAACTTTTATTTTCTGTATTCCTTTCTTTCTTACCTTTCACGTTCTTCTTTGCTCTCTTCGGGAGTTGTTTATTGTTTTCTCAAATAAAAAATGTCATTTTTTTTAGTATTTGTTTTTAGTTGTGTTTTCCGTTTGTTTATGTGTTCATCTTTTTAGCATTTGTTACCCTTTTTTTTTGTAGTTATATTGCTTATAAAAAAAAATCTCACACTTTTAGGATTTGTTTTTATTGTTAATTTTATTTCTCTTTTTAGTTTTAAAATTGATTGTGAATTGATTTTGTAATCTTTTACTTTTGATAAGTTAGGATTTTATTTTGTTTCTCTATTTGTATATTTTAATTGCTGATTGTTATATTGTTGCCTAATTTAATTTTTTCTTTTATAGTTTTCATTCTTAGGATTACAATTTAGATTGTAATTAATTGACTAATTTAGATTCCTAATCTAGGAATTTCATAATTTAGTAGATTTAGGCTTTTGACTTTAGGGATAGTTTCCATTAATTAGATTACATTTCATAATTTACTCAATAAAATATAATAATTAATTTTGAGAATAATTATGTGGTTACATGGAAAGTATAATCTGAGGGAGTTCTATCTAGAAAAGTTGGTACTTAAGTGGGCCTCGCCCTACCAATCTTTCCTGGGAACGTTGCTCTGTCTAGGAGACTATTCATGG
The DNA here is from genome assembly GCF_000414095.1 of Morus notabilis. NCBI lineage: Eukaryota > Viridiplantae > Streptophyta > Magnoliopsida > Rosales > Moraceae > Morus > Morus notabilis. Next base: position 38,402 of record NW_010360304.1, on the reverse strand, counting down.
AGCCAAGAGCTATAGTCTTTCCTGAGAGTACTCTCGGTGGTTACGATTTAAGTTGCTATATAATTATTTTCTTTTGTTTTGATTAAAAATTAACACAAAAAAAACAAAAAAAAATTAAAAAAACTGCTTTGGGTGAATGCATCGGTACAGAGACGAGCTAGGGAGATTCGCTCAACGTCCAAACCTAGAAACCCCTAGTGAAATTCTATCCGACTCGTCTCCTACGCCTCCATCTTCACACTCATCGTTGGAATTCGCATTTGAAAATCTATTCGCAATGGCACAACACGAGGAAGTTCAGCAGAGGACGTTGCAAGATTACCTGCACTCAACGCGTACGGCTACCCCATCTTGCATCATGTTCCCACCGAATGCACCACCTACGGATTTCAAGCCGGGCATGATTGCACTTCTCCCAACCTTTCACAGGTTAGAGAACGAGAACCCCTATGTACACATCCGGGAGTTTGAAGAGGTGCTGGCCACCTTTCACAGCCGTGCTGAGGCCGCAAACACCGTCAGCTTGAAGTTTTTCCCTTTCTCTCTTAAGGACAAGGCCAAAAGCTGGCTGTATTCTATTAGGCCCAAGTCTATTGGTACGTGGGAAGAAATGACGATGACATTTTTCAACAAGTATTTCCCACACCATAAGACTAATAATTTGAAACGACAGATCTTGAATTTCGCTCAGAAAGAAAACAAAACTCTCTATCAAGCTTGGGAGCGTTTTAAGGATCTGTTAAATCTGTGTCCCCACCATGGATATGAAAGTTGGTGTCTCGTAAGCTATTTCTATGATGGACTCACAATCCGAGAGCGCCAATTTGTTGAGATGATGTGCAATGAGGATTTTCTCCAAAAGGATCCTGACGAAGCTATCGAGTACCTGAATGAGTTAGCTGAGAAAGCTCATACTTGGACTGGACCGAGTGCTACTGAGAGCACCAGTAGGTCCCGACCAGTTGGAGTTTATCAATTAAGGGAAGATGACAGCCTCAAGGCCCAAGTTGAAGCTTTGACGAGGCAAATTGAGGCCCTTAAAAGTAAAGATAGTAAAGGACCCCACATGGTGGCAAGGACAGAGGCACATGAGCTCTGTTTCGTTTATGGTGGAATGGGCCATCTGGCTCAAGATTGTCTCACTTTTGGTGAAATGAAAGGGGTATACGAGGAGCAGTGCAATGTATTGGGCACATACAATAAGCCTTATGGACCTTTCTCAAACACATATAATGATAGCTGGAAACACCACCCAAACTTCAGTTTGAGAGATCCAACCCAACAAGCACAATCATCTAGAGGGCAATGGAAATCAGAGCAACAATCTCAACCACCAAGGACATATTTTACGCCTCAGAATAACATGCAGCCAAAAGGGAATTCTCTAGAGGATACCCAAAAAGCTTTTATGGATGCGCAAAATAAGACGAATCAAAAAGCTGATTCAATGCTCACACAGCTGGTGGAAGAGAACAAGGAAATAAAAAGTCATATCACAAAGCTGACAGAAGCTTTAACCGTTCAGGGGCAAGATAGATTTCCATCACAAGCCCAATCCAATTTGAGAGGACAACACATGGCTCAAACTTCCAACTCTGAAGGTCAAAATATTAAGGAAGTTAACGCCATCTCTACACGAAGTGCTACGAATTTTGACACGCCATCAACAAGTACGACCACTTCGAGTAATGAAGAATCGGCTCAGGAGAAAGAAGAGCCAACTAAAATTCCGGTAAAGGTGTCTTTTCCCCGAGCTCTCTGACCTGTTAGGAAAGTGCCGGAAAATCAAAGTGAGATCCTGGAGCACTTGACACAATTGAAGATCAATCTTCCCTTACTACACGTGATCAAGCAAGTGCCGGCCTACGCCAAGGTTATCAAGGATCTGTGCACCATAAAGAGAAAGCACCATGTCAAGAAGACTGCATTCTTGATGGAACAAGTGAGCGCGGTGATTGAGCAGAAAACACCGCCAAAGTATAAGGATCCAGGTTGTCCTACCATTTCTTGCCAGATCGGGACACATGAATTCAGTCAAGCGTTACTAGACCTAGGATCGAGAGTGAACCTCATGCCTTATTCGGTCTACTCGTAATTGGGTCTTGGAGAGGTTAAGCCCACATTTATGGTTATGCAACTGGCCGATAGATCCATTAAGAGACCACAGGGAATAGTCGAAGACGTTCTGTTACAAATCGACAAGTTTTATTACCCCGTCGACTTTCTTGTCTTGGATACACAATCCGTGGTGAATATGGAGTCATCCATTCCCATCATTCTAGGAAGACCTTTCCTTGCCACAACAAACGCACTTATCAATTGTAGGAATGGTCTTATGAAGATATCTTTCAGGAATATGACCCTTGAGGTGAATATTTTTCATATTCAAAAGCAGCCACGTGATGACGACGAGTGTCACCAAACATTTATGATCGACACACTTGTCGAGGAGGAGGTTTTGCCGCAAAGCAACTCTGAAGATCTTGAAAACCTCCTCCAAAATTCTGAAGCTAAGAGTTCTGATCCTTGTGAGGTGGCTACCATTTCTACCATTTTTAAAGAATCACAAGACAGAGGAACCAAGTTTGGGCCACCATGTTTTCAGGAGCTCCCAATAGAAGGAGAAAAACTAAAATCATCCACCGAGGATGCTCCAAAAGTCAAGCTAGCCCAACCACCTGAGGGCTTAAAAGATGCATTCTTGGGAGATAAAGACACATTCCTAATCATCATCTCATCTAAACTCGATCCATTGCAAGAACACCGATTGATCGACATACTAAAAGAGCGCAATTCTAGGATTAAGGTAAAAATGAAAGCGGCTCATGATAAGCAGATCCTAAGAAAGAATTTCGAGCCGAATCAATGGGTTCATCTCTATGATTCCCGTTTGCATCTCCACCCCGGTAAGTTGAAGTCGCGGTGGACTAGCCCGTTCATAGTAAAACGTATTTTTCCCAATGGTGCTGTCGAGGTTGAGGACCTGACTGATGGGATAATCTTCAAAGTAAATGGCTAGCGTCTGAAAAATTACTTAGAGCGGGTGAACCAGGTTGAAGAGATCACTCTCGATGACCCCGTTTACCAGTCCTAAGTAGTTTGCTCACATCTCCTGTATCATATTTTCATTTTCTATTTTCTTCGTTTCTTTTTACATTTTTTTATGTGTGTGTTTTTGGAGAATCATATCAGGAAGCTCAAGCTGTGCTCATATGTGGAGTGCTCATTATCCAGGTGTCTTCTTTCTCTATATTTCCATAATTTTTTTTGACACTGAGGACACTGTCTGATTTTGGTTGAGAGTGGTGAGCATATTCATGCGTAAGAGCGATTTTTGTCATGTTGATATTTGGGTTAAAATTTTTGCAAAGTTGTCTGAGTATGATTCAAAATGATTGGTTTGGGTTGATTTTTGCTGTCTTGGTTACTAAGAAATGACTTCCAGAGTTTCTTTTTGCACGTGCTAAACCTTGTGGTAAGATGAATGTTAATGCACGTCAGCTGAGAAAATTCCTGAGTTTAAGTGCTTGATTTTTGGTGAGTCAAGAGAGTAGAGAAAACAACTTTTAAACTTTCATTGATCTTTTGAGCTGGTAAAATCACTATTAGAACATCATTACATGGTTAGTGGTATGCTTGGTGCATATGCTTGAGGGATGGATTTTGGGTTAGATAGGAATGATCTTATGTAATAGAGCCTCATTTCTTATTTTTCAAAAAAAAAAAAAACTGAGCAAGAGCAACATTTCACAGATCCTGTAGTTTGGTGTTAATCACATTCGATGCTATATAGATGTTTGTTAAAAGAACACCTTTCTACATTCACTTAAGGTTGTCTCTTGCCAAAAAAACAAAAAAACAAAAAAAAAGTAATTTTCCTATGCATTTTTTTTGGCTCTTTGATCATTTCTGTAAATTCCTGTTTGACCCGAATGAAATCCCAAAAGCTGGTTTGTGGTAAGAATGGTGGAATGTTCTAGTAGTTGATTAACCCATCTTTTGGTCAATGTTCGTTTGACTGTTTGTCCTAAATTTGACCTTCCTCACGCTGAGCGTTGATTGTTGTGCTTCCAACTCCATGAAAGAAAACCTTTACACTCAAATATTTCTGACACCCATGAGATCAATGGAGTTGAGACTTTTACTTGGTGAATTTTTCAAAGCTATATGTGTTATGGTCAGTGGTAAGAAGGTTATGGTTTGGAGCACACACACACAACTCTGGAGTTATGACTGAAATAATCTTGATAGTATCTTTTGACTTCTTACTGATAGTTTGTTTGAAATACCAAGGTGACTAAACTAGTTGAGACTCAGATTTTCTTTGTGACATGATTTCTCTTGCGCTTGGATTGCTAGAGACTAGCAATAAGCTGGTTGGGGGTTGTGATTAGTGCATGAAAATGCACCCTGAATACTGTTTTTGATTTATATAATATTAAAATATTTAATCTTTAATTAAACAATTCCATTATTTTTATTCAAAATATTTTTAATTGGAATTTGTCTAGTTTTTGCTTAATTATTTACAGATAAAAAGCAGTGTAAAAAGCCATACAAAAATAAGCCATGAAAGCCATATTTTCAACCATCCGAAGCCAAGCCTCTCAGCCGAGCCGCACAAGCCATCAGAGAGAGAGCCGAGTAGCTGAGCCGGCCAAGTCGCATCAGTCCTCGTGGGTCCCAGCTCTTCCACGCTCCCTGACTTTTCCTTGCGTGCGTCCTCAGCACGCCCATTCCTCAGCGAGCGCGTTCCTTCCATGGAGCCATCACCGCGCGTCCAACAATTCTGAAGCATGGGTCCCGCGTGTCAGCGTGCCAGCCCTCCGTCCATCCTGCGTGTGCCAGCTGTCCCCGCGACAGCCATCTGCCAGCACACGACAGCGCCCTTCCTCCACTCCGAGCGTGACACGTGGCGCGTTTTTTCCTTACTGCCAATCAAGCTTCGACACGTGTCCCTCCTATGCTGAATCCGAATTCATTCCCCAAAAATCAGAGCAAATTACCAGATTTCTTTCCCAAATTAAATATATGATTTCTCCTAATTTATGTGTAATTTTATTTTGTTTCCTTTTCTTTTGTAATTTTCTAATTTTACTATTTATTTCCTTATTTGACAGGCAACCTCTGAACACAATAAATAGAGGGGTTGGCTTAAGGTTTTAAAAAGCTTTGAATATTCAGTTTTCTGTCGTTTTGCTGTCACTCTCATATTTTCTCTCTAGAACTTGTGAGAATGTTTTGCAAGCTAGGCTAGAGTTCTTTTGGTGAGGTTAAGATGAACTTTTGTGAGTGACCCAATTCGGATTTTTGATTCATTGTGTTGTAAATTTCAACATCCGAATGAATTAAATCTCATATATTTTTCTTTTACTTTTCAAAATATTGTGTGCCAATTTTTATATAAGTTCAGTCACACTTTTCTTATGTAATTCTGTCATGCATTGTTTTATTATTCAAATTATTTTACAAATTGTCTTTTACTGTAATATTGTCAAATTGATATATTGTCGATTTTGGTTAACTTGTAATAATAATATTTTCAGAGTCAACATAGAGATTTAATTTATTCGGCTCTTTTATTTTGTGAATCAAAACTTGATTGGTGAACGAAGCATTAGGGATTCTCGACACCTTACCATTTTTGTTATTAAATTTCTTCCACACAAATCTTCTCTACTTTTTATTTGCAACAAAAATCTCAAAAACTCTTCTTTTTCTTTAATTCACTTTTCTCTAACGCTCTTATTCTGTTAGTCATTCTTGTTATTTTGTTATCTCTCTGTGGATACGACCGCCCTTCTGTGCTACAATTGACCGCTTGTGAACATCACTTTTGGGCGTTAATCAACCGACTTCAAGAGCCTTTGGAAGCTTGTCTAATTTATCCGGAAACTATTACAATAAAAGATCATGAAGCTATGGAGTTTGTGCACTAGATGGATTCTTTCCGACCTAACAATCAGAGGTACTTTGAAGCTTTGGGACGAGGCCCATCACGCCCTCTTCCATCAATTGAGAAACCACAGATGCTTAATGAGATGGATGAGTTTCGTAATGATGCATATGAGAAAGCCAAGATTTACAAGGAGTGAACTAAGGTTTGGCATGATAAGCACATCTCAAGAAAAGAGTTCAAGCCGGGCCAATAAGTGTTGCTCTATAATTCAAGGCTGCGCTTATTTCTGGGAAAGCTCAAGTCCAGATGGTCTGGGCCATTTACCGTGGTGAGAGTATTTCCCTACGGAGCAGTTGAAGTCACTCATGATGCAAGGGAACATTCAAGGTTAACGGACAACGTTTGAAGCCATCTATTAATGGTGGCTTTAATCAAAAGAAGACCACCATTCTCCTGAACTCACCATAAAAAGCAAGACGTCAGGCTGATGACGTTAAACCAAGTGCTTCTGGGGAGGCAACCCGAGCCTTCTAAAATCTTTTCTCTTATTTCATGGATTTATTTATTTTATTTACAGTTGACTCATTGTGTTTTAAATTGATTGATAGCTTAGTAAACAAGTTTGGGGGTTGCTCTAAGGATTTGTAATTGAAATGAAGCTCAAGCAGGCATGAAAGCACGGATTTGGCAGCGACAGTAGAGTTTTGGCACTCATCTGAGCGCTTTGGTGAAATAGAGCCTTTTCGGGCAAAAGTGGCAGAGCACATAGTGTTTTGGCACTACCATAGAGCGCCTTGGCGCTGCCTCCGTAAAAAAAAAAAGAAAAAAAACCCTTGCAAGTTCCGCACCTCCTCTTGCACCCAATGAAGACACTGACTGACAACTACTCAGGCAAGTCTTCTACACTCTATTGTTTTACATTTCCATTAAGAACAATGCCATTTTTAAGTTTGGGGGAGTTAACTATCTTATTTTATGTTATTTTATTCAGTTTATTAAAAAAAAACTTGAGCTTTGGTTCGGTTTGTTTCGCCCCTGGCCGATGATGAGATAACGATTGAACTTAACTATGGCTTCTGGGAGACAATGAATAATTTGATTGTTTATGTGCTTGACTTGTTTGTTGGTTTTGCTCTACTTATGATTTCCTTATATTATTGCGCACATAACTAAGAGCACTTAGCCATTTTGTGAACTTAGAGAAAGTTTATGTGAATTTTGTGTTTCTTAAGATCTCACCGGACTCTAGAACTTGTTTGATTATCACTCGAGGTGAAATCCCAGGCAATTTATCACTAAGAAAATGATTTAGGGTATTTTTAGATCGTTTGAGCCATTTGAGCTTACCATGTTATAATAATATCCCTAGTCACCTCTTTGAGCCTGATTAAACTTTTCTTTGTGATCCACATTATTAGCTTAGCCTTTAAATAAATCCTATCATTCACCCTTTCCCTTAAGCTTGTTGATTATTCTAGGATGCACGTTGAGTTGTGCTTAGAATTGGGAGGTGTATTGATATTTTCTATAATTTGTTTGATGTCTCCAATGAAATTCTGTATTTCTCGTATTTATAAAAAAAAAAAAAAGAAAAAAAAATTCCAAAAAAAAATTCAAAAAAAAAGAGAAAGAGAGAGAAAGAAATAAAGAGTTGAGACAAGAATGTTGATGGCAAATGGCGGATGTATTGGGATAGTGAGTTAGAAGTTATACAAGAGGATCCTAGAGTAATTGATGAGTTTAGGGAATTTAGAGCCTCATTGATATCCTTTTATCCTACCTTAATCCCTAGCCATTCAATTCAAGCTTAATAAAGTCTTATTGATCATTGGTGGTTTGTTGACCGACATTAGTAGAGAGTGATAAGAAAAGCAAGCCTATGGAGTTCAAAAAATTCTCTTCACTCAGAGATCTACCTTGATTCACTTAATTGCATAAACCCATCTGAGTTGCATTTGGGTATGTGTAATTGATAATTCACACACAAACATAAGGAGTCTTAGGTGGGGGTGAGATTAGCATTCGAGTTGAAATTCTAAACTTTCAAAAAGTCTAAAGTCTTTCTTGAGCTATAACTTATGTGAGATCTCTGAGGCATTTTTTGTGAAACAACGCCTGATCAATAGTCAAGCAAGATTTCATTTATTTATGTTTCGTATTACTCGTGTTTTTACTTTTTGTTTTTTTTAGTTTTCTTTCTTTCATTTTTGTTTTGCTCAAGGACTAGCAAAATATTAAGTCTAGAGATATTTGATGAGTGAGTTTTACTCACTCATTTAGTATCATTTTACACTTAATATCTAGTTGGTTTTCGTTAGTTTTTATGTGTGTTTTTGTTCTTTGTTTGAAGGTTAGGTGAAAGTCTATGATTTGGAAGGTTTTAGACAACTTGTGGTGGAAAAAAGGACAGCAAACACAACGTTTAGGCGCCAATTTGTAGCGTTTTGGCACTGAGTTTTATAGAACCAGTACATGTGGACATAATAAGTAGCGTTTTAGTGCCCATGACAGCGCCGCAGTGCTCTAAAACTGACGATTGGCGCTAATTTTTGCACAGCTAGTGCCCCAGCACTAGGAACTCAACGCCGCGGCGCTACGACGCGAGAAAAGACGCGTTTTGAAGGCCAATCATGAGAAAACTTACTCATTTTTATCCTAATGCTTCAAAACATATAAATATATAATTTTAGGGCAATTAAAAGGGACTTTTGGACTGGAGAGTGACAGCTGACTTTTGAGAGCAGATTCAAGAAGAGAAAGGAGAATTGAGTACGGAGAAGAACAACGGCTAAAATTTCAGAGACGGAGACGCTTCAATTCAACTCCAAACTAGTTCTTTCCTTTCTTTTCCAATGATTAAAACTTTGTTTAGAAATTTATTTTGTTTAGAGATGAACTAATTTCTTTTTCTAGGGCTACGATGTAACCGGATTATGAATGTTCAGATTCTCAATCTTCTTTTTAAGTAATTGATGTTTAATCCATATATGCTGAGTATTTCAATTTATTCTTAATGCTTGTGATTATTTGGCCAACTATTACATGATTTTGTATTTGATTTGAGACTGAAAGGTGATGATTAAATAAGCTCTAAATTGAAATACCATGAGTTGTTCATAGGATAGAGATATCTATGATGCTTGTGCAGTTCTTTTAAATTTCTTGCACTTAATGATATTTAACAAGTTTAGAAGTCTGACAGAGATGTGGATTTTACTTGTTGGATTAATATTATTGTTGCTTGAGAAAGAATAATAACTATTTTAGAGAAATTGATGTCAGTATAGGATTGAATGTTAATTTTCTTGAATTATGGAAATTTGAACATGATTAATTTTGGTGAAATCGAAAACCCTAGAGTCTTAATCTATTGAATTTTATTCACTTGCTTAGCATTGTTTAATTTATTTAATTGTTTTAGTTTTACTTTACTTAATTTTATAAACTCTCTTTTCAATTATTCAAATAAAATCGGGGTTAATATAATTTCGGTAATTAGTAAACAACAATCCTTGTGGGACGATACTCTTATTTACTATTATATTACTTGATTGCGATAGCGAAAATTCACTTGTTTTCATCAGTTTCGGAGGAAAAAAATCGGAGAACTATGACTGAAAACGACCATAACTTTTTATTTAGATATCGTTACTGGGCCTATAATATACCAAATCGAAGCTCTTTTCGAACTCAACAATCATGGCAGGGCATATCCCGCCAACCCAATTTTTCGGCCCAAAATTCACTTGTGTTCAGATTAGCCCCGGGACAGCCCCGAGGCAGCCCCGGTATAGCCCCAGGACAGCCCCCGGACAGCCCCGGTACAGCCCCGGGTCAGCCCCGGGATAGCCCCGGGACAGCCCCGGGACAACCTCGGGGCAGCCCCCGTACAGCCCCGGTACAGCCCCAGGACAGCCTCGGATCAGCCCCGGGACAGCCCCGAGCCAGCCCCGGGAGAGCCC
>NW_010360304.1:0-10872 GCF_000414095.1 Morus notabilis | reverse complement strand
CGGGGCATCCCCGGTACAGCCTCGGTACAGCTCCAGGACAGCCCCGGAACAGCCCCGGGACAGTCCCGGTACAGCCCCGATGCAACCCCGGTACAGCCCCGAGACAGCCCCCGGACAGCCCCGTGGCGGCCCCGATACAGCGGGCCCCGGTACAGCCCCGGGCGAAAGAGTTTCATGAAAAAACTAAATTTGCCTAATTAGTCGATGCACATGACATGAGCTATAAGATTGTTAGATTTGGCATTTAATACAAACCATGTTTACATACACGGATTATACATACATATATATATATATATATATTTATGTGCATATATATATATATATATACATATAAATTTTTTGGAGAAGAGAGGAACTAATTTGCGGAGGATTTTAATTAGAAGGAACCTAATTTAATGTCTATTCTTAGTCCACTACCACCAAATAGATGATCATGACTCATCTGACAGGGAAGGGTGCAATATGTCACCAGCTTCTTCCCCTCTCTCTGAGTAAAATCATGACCACTCGAGAATTATTTCCGATTAAGCGATTGTTCATCACTGGCTTGTCACCTCAAATTTAAAAGGAAAACATCAAAACTGGACCTATCCAAAGATTAATGTAAACTCCAAAGATAAAGACATCCGTCTGATAAAATCTTCCCACTTGCAAGGTTTTGTCACAGGATACAAACTAACTATATATATATATATATATATATATATATATATAGTTCATCCAAATTCTCTGCAGTATTGCATGTCTTCACATGATAAACACACATGTCCACGAATATATATTGGCAGTTAGTACTAAAAAGAATATTTCAGTGCCATCCAGGAGGCGGTACCGACTGAATTTACATGTCTGTTGCCATTGATCTTTAGGGCTTGAAATGACAATATATTATGTATTATATTAATGTACTGAACAAACTTGTAACGACTATACATCAAGGATTTAAATAAGATTAGAGATGTCAAAAGGGTCATGCTGAGCGGGCCTGATCTTTCTGACTTTTGGCTCATGATGTGCTTAGATTGTGCTTGACACGGCCTTTAACAATATTGGGACCGGGCCTGAGGAGAGACCCTCAGAGTTAGCCTTGACATTAATCCGTATTCTATGGGGTCTTCGTACGGGCTGGCCCTTATAGATTAGTCTAGTTGGCTGACCCATTTTTAAATTTTTTTTTGTATTTTTAGATTTAATGATAAAAACGAAAAAAAATAAAAAAGTAATATCATATGTTAAAAAAAAATGTAATTTTATTGAAATAATATGAATCATTATAAAAAAATGACTGCCGCGAAGGAAAAAAGAGTAAAGTATAAAATATAAAGATAATTAAATTACACTATGACCTAATTGCTTCACGGGCCTGGACCCTTCATGGACCTGGGCTGTTCCTTGACTCTTTACGGGCTAGTGTCCGTGCTATGGACTTCATAGATGAGATCTAGCTATGTTTTTTCTGACGTGTCGAGTCAGCTCGGCTCGCAACAATATAGGATTTGATAGACAGTCTAGCCCAATTAACACCTCTAAATAAGACAGAGTATGGCGTGGCAATTGCATGTTTAATGAATTTATACATATGGCTAAACATGCATGATCTGTATTTAGCTCATATGTAATATAAAGAAAAAAGGCTGTGATGACGGCATCGCTGTGATTGATTATAGCTTAGGAAATGTTACTAGTGTGAATGATATGCAATTATATTTATTTAGTCATAAACAAAAGAAGAAGAAGAAAATTTGCAATCTTCCGCAAGGATTTATAGTATATGTATCTATAATCATCTGATTACACCAAGAATTTTAATTCCTTTTTTTTTTTAAAAAAAAAAAAGGACCTCCAGATATTTAGTAGGGTTATTTAATACAATTATTTACTACTTTTCGTATGGATTTCAAAAACCACAATCTTATAGTCCATATAATTTGATATAAATAGGAAGGCAGTTGGGCATTGTTGACGGTAAAAACTCGTCAACAGAAATAGGCCGGATCATCACTAGGTATTTCATTGAATTACCGGCTTAATATTAAATGTATACTCAATATAGGCAGTGAAGTGTTTGTAGTATTTGTTGTGTAGTGAGCAATATGAGAAAATACTTGAAGTAGAAAAACACACAAAATTTATAGTGGTTCACTCTTATAAATGAAGAACTACATCCACTGAAGTTTTCTATTCCTTTTGAGATTGTTACAATTTACACTAATAATTGCTCTCTCGTTCTTTTTTCTCAAGAAAAAACCAACCTCCTTCCTGTATGAAGCTTCTCCCATTTTATAGCCGAGCTTCCTTCGTCGGGTGGGTTTTTTTTGTAGGCAGAAAAGCACTCAAGTAGTCTGCCTTTCTAGGCTCAGACTGTAGCCCACTAATCACTTTTGCGAACTGTTCACTCAGCCAATTAGTCTCCCATTACGGCTCTGTGTGTACCTGTAACTATTTTCTGTCCCTCGTAGGGCGGTTTAAGGGTTTACATTTAATGCCTGTACTGCAGACATCTCCCATTTCCGCACGCAACTTGCGATGTCAGGCTTTCCCCTCTTCGGGCATTCCTCTCGCCGTCTCTATTTGCTCAGCCTAGTTGTCTTTCTTGGCAGTTGATTTCTTCCCGAAGGATTCCCGCCGTAAGGTCGACGGTACGACCTGTCGTCGCCATGAGTAGTCGGCATCCTAAGTTGGGCTTCCTCTGCAGCAGAGGGGAAGGGAGTCCCCAACGTCGAGGGTTGTTGCCTCTCGAGGGAAAGTAAGGCCACGTGTCACACTGTTGTTTGTCCACGCGTCATCCACATTTTTCCACACAACAGGCATGATCACACATGACAATTCGTTCAAATATTTTGAAAAACTTAATGCACATTGAACACATGACAAAATTCTCTCTATCTCTGTGTCTTTTTTTTTTAATTGCATGTCTTTGATATTGCGCGAACAAATGTTTACTAATCAGGAATTGAATTAATAGGAAATAAATTTTAAGAAAAAAAATTTAAGTTTCGCGAAATTAAGTTTCAGAATTCTGTTAAAGTATTTACTAATCTATTTGGGAATTAAGTTACATGGGAAAATGAATTTCTATTATGTTGTTTACTTACATAAAAATTATAAGGAATAGGAATATAATAAATATGCTTACAAAAGTACTCTTGTATTAGGTAAATAACTAACGTAAATTTAGTAAATAGGTTAGTTAGTTCCTATTTTTTAAGGGAAGGAATTAAATTCTGTAGGTAGAAGATGGGATATAAGTTCCTCCTATCAAGGAACTTAATTCTTTATTGTAGATGGGGCTTATATAATTCAATTTTTTTAAAAAAATTGGATTCTTGATTAATAAACGTGCGTGTAAAATCAATGAAAAGAAAAAGAAAAACGTTGACCTCATCTATGTAGCAACACACGAGCGAATCCTAATGATTAAAATATATTGTTATCATTTTTATTAACTCTGCTACTTTTCTATTGTTTACTATTTATTCTATCTTTACTATATATGTAATCTATGCATGTCCTGAAGAAACGACATGTGGCTTTCATAAACCGAACGACATGCCAACCATATCCAACATCGATGCTTCTCTGATCTCTCACAGAAACAGGACGTAACATTTCGCTTAACCGTAAACGACATGTCGTCTAAATTCAGAGTTGCCCCCGTCCAGAAAAAACGACTACTTTGAAACTAAAGAGATGTCGTTGATATGGCATAAATGACATGTGGTTTATTTTACGACATTGGCGTATTTCCCCCTTAAAACGACGTGTCGTCATCATTACAGGTTTCACAAATCAACGACGTACATGTTTTTTCTTAACTTTGTTTGACATCTATTTGCATAGTCTTCTTAGATTTCCATTCAAGAAGCCACGTAATAGAAATTGCATATTCATTAATTATGGAGGAGCTAGAAAAGCTCCCTGTAAAAATAGTAAGGTTCTTAGGTTTGGTGGATCTATCACACAAAAACAATATTCAGAAAAACAATATTGTAACGGCCATAATATGTAATTTTTGTTCAAAAGTAGAATTAGGTCACTAAAAGAAAGTAGATTGCAGAAGAATCCACATGTTCTGAATTCTTATAGCAACAAATATTAATGAACTCGTTAATTATATATTGTTATAACCGATGATCACAGCACTGGAGAAACTGATGAGGATGATTAATTTATTTAAATTTAAATTAGTTTGTATTTAGCCTATTCTTAATAGAGATAAGATTAGTTCGTATTTTTTATTTTAAAGTTTGAATTATTTTAAATTATCAGTTATTAAGAAATGAGTCCTTAATTAGTTCAATGAAAACTTATACCATCATGCAGTAAAGTATAAACCTTCTTTTAGAACTTTTTTTTTTTCCAGAGAAATGGAAGTGGGTCACTCTTACAGTCTTACTCACAACTTCCAAGTAGACCTGAACCAACCTTCAACTGGTGCATTTTTATTTGACTAGTCGAAAAGCACACACTGGGCATGTGCGTTGATTTGAGCTTTTAATTTAAGTTGTGATGTAATTTTATGTGAGAGGTTTTTACTGTAGAGAAAAAGTTTGATGTGACTTTTTGTGAGAGCTTTTAACTATAGTAAAATTAAAAATTCGAATCGGTAAAATGAACAAAACCTTAGTTTCCTAAATTCTTTTAAATACGTGAATGAATTTTTTTAAGTTCATTTATTTATTGTTAATTTATTCAAGTTTAAGTTACCGTAAAAAAAATGCATTTAAAATAGATATAAAAGAAAATAGTGAGACAAAATTAAGAAGTAAATTATTGTAGACGTGTCTTTACAGTCAAATATCAAATGAATCAAAGTTAATAATGTACTTAATCAAGATTTGGCCTCTAATCACCGTTGTAATCCATGTTAAAAAGTTTTGTTCTTAGTAGGAGTGTACACCGAATCCGTCAATCCGTCCAATCCAAATAATCCAATTCAATATGCCGGATTCGATTGGATTGAAAAACTTTTAGATTGGTAACGGATTGAGATTTTCTCAATCCACAATCCACAATAACAGATTAAATTGTGGATTGAGCATTTCTCAATCCATATAATCCGCCAGTCATGTATTTTTATATATTTTTACTAATATATAAGAGATTTTTCTTAATTGTATATATACATATTTAACTATATATGTATTATGTTAGATTGTGTTGTAATAAATTGTGAAACTATTTAAATTTCATGCTATGTTATGTTTGCATTTAATTTCATGAGAATATCGAAAACATAGGTCAATTCGTCAATCCGTATAATCCAATCCGTAAATTCGAATTGGATTGGGAGTCTAACGGATTGATAGTGATTGAGATTTTTCTAATCCGCATAAACGGATTAGATTACGAATTGACCCCTAATCCGTGTACACCCCTAGTTCTTAGCGTTTCCAGAATGAATTGAAAGAGCATAAACAAAAATAAAGCATGACAATATCAAAAATAAACAAGGAGACCGTCCACTATATTGTTCATTATTTGGGGATGAAATTACAAAAGTACAAGCAGCTTTTCTCTCGGAGCACTCTCTCTAAACTCATAAAGAAAAATGAAAATGGGAATTCTCTATAGAAAAAATGGATCGTAACACCCTCCTCGGAGGTTTGCTCCATCTATTTATAGATGCTCAAAACCCCCCATCCTCTTACGTCGTGGATCTATCCATTCACTGAAATACGTAGGTAGTGGGATAGACTAGGCACGGACACATGCCCTACCACATTCACTGAGGGCTTATCTGAACTCCCAAGTGGAATCGACTCGTCTTCTACGGTATGGCTCGACTGCTACCGTGGCTCCTCGTAACTGGGTTGCTCGCATTGCTTTACCCAAGTCAACTCCACTTACTGGGCTCAAGCAACTTGGCTAGCATGTGAGATCGTGGCCTTCGTGGACTCAATCTTGCCTTTGTTCCCATCGTTTGGCTCAATGACAGTCATGGGCTCGACTTGATGATTAGGGTTCGACTTGGCTAGCATGTGAGATCGTAGAGGGACGTTTAGTTGAAGGATTCAAATCATAATTTGAATCATGGTTCATAGTTCGTTACAGTATTTTCTCTCACAAAAAATACACGTAAATCGAAAATAATTCTAATCTATGAACCAAACGTCTCCGACTCGCCAAATCTAACACCAACAATTTTTTAGGAGATACATTTGAAAAAATAGCATTTAATAGGCGGAGAAGAAATAGATATTTACATAGGACCATATTCGAGAAAAAACTTTTGTTAGCAAGCAATTAGGAAAGTAAGGATATACTATTAAAAAAAATTCCAATAGAGATAGAAGGTGGTAAGGTGTGTGTACGGGAGTTTGGCGATCAGGGTTCAAACTCTGGTGGTAAGTGTAGTATGTTTATGTGTAGCTTTGCTAATAAAAAGAAGAATTAAAAAAAAAGAAGAGCAATTTCAACTGAAATGAAGTCATTTTGGTTGAAAGTGGAAGCGTCTTTTGATACCTAAAACATGAAAATAAGGAAGGACTAAAAGAATAAAAAAGACAAAACAAGGAAGCACAAAAAACTAAGAAGATAAGAGAGGAAGGATTAAAAGGTAAAAAGAGAGAAAAAGGGCCAAAATAAAAATATAAAAGAAAAAGAAAAAATGAGGGACCAAAAGAATAAAAAAATCAAAGAAGGACTAAAATTTAAAAGAAGAGAAAAAAAAGGAGAGATGGAGGATTTCAACCAAAACAATGGCGTTTTGGTTGAAAAGTGGAAAGCACTTTTACGCTTTCTTATAGATAGATAAAATGAAATTCTTGAAGGTTTTAGGTTTTCTTTTTTAATTTATTATTCTCCACATTATTCTCATTGGTGCCCTTAAATTTTGGGTCATCTCAATTTAGCCGTGAACTTTAAAAACTTCCACTTCGTCATTTGAACTTTAAAAAGTTCTCACTTAACCCCTTTTGTTGTAATTTTTGTTAAAATCAGACAGAAAAATGGGAGGTTAAGTGTGGTCATGATTTTTTTATCTGTTTTTTAACAGAAATCCAAATAGAAAGACCGTGTGGCTACTGTTGTGAGGGAAAATCTACCTTGTCACATCGAACAACAACCGAGCTCCACATGGCCATCATCATGCCACGTCAGCGAGCGGACATGCGCTGACGGTTGAAGGGTCAGCTTTCAATGATGAGTGTCGTACCAATGAGAGAAGGGTCTTGAAGAAACGCGCAACAACAGGAAGATTGTAACCAGCAACATCCAAGCCGACGGACGACCGATCAAACAGTCAAGGCAGAGACGGATCCCAAGTCCCCATAGACCGACGATGCTGTGAAAACTGAGAGTTTTTAAATTTCATGAAGCAAACTGAAAATGATTTTAAAATTTAGGGGTATCAGTGATAATAATACTTATTTTTTAAAGGAATTTAGTAGAACTATATAACTAATTAATAAGAGAAAAAAAATCTAAAAATAAAACAAAATTATTTATTAACTATTTTTGCCTGAAATTAATAATCACAAAGTTGTTAAAAATTGTATGTGTTTTTAATGATTTGTAAATTTCAGTTTATAATAAACAAATTTGATATCCCTCAACCCGCTTATCATTAGTTATTGAAGTACATAAAACTTTTAAGAACAAACAAATAGTATAGAGAAATAAAGTATCGCGAGATAAAAGTAGACAATGGTGTATAGACTCTAAAAACGAAAAAAACAGACAAAACAACTTACATGTAGAAAAGAATATACTTTGAAGTGAAAAGAATTATTTTAAGAAAATTTTCAAAAATCATCTCAGTTCTTTTGAAATTCTCAAAATAGCATAGGACCAATGACATAAATGTCTAAATATAAGACCTTAAATTGAAAAAGATGTTAATTTTATATAGGTACAATAGTGCCCAAAATGGTAGATATAAAGACATCTTCACCCTTTAATAATGAAATAAATGGAAAACAATAAAAAATATTTAAAGAGGTTCTCAATTATAGCCAATGGTCAGATATATATGAAGGTGATGAAGAAGACAAAATAATTAGACCGAACAGGTGTTGACCCATAAAAGGTATGAATTTATATATTAATTGTAATTTAAAGATATACATTTGATGAGATTAAAAATTTATGGGATACTTTTTGAAAAAACAAAAAATACATGTATAAATATGTAAATATCCCAACTTTAAATTTAGACAATCAACCCTGAAGTTGTAAATTTATTGTAATATACCTCATTTTGTTAATTTTACTCAACTTTTTTATTAGATTTAAAGGATTAAAAATTCATAAATTAAAATATTTGTGTTACATTTGAATTGAGATGTTCAATTGTTGTTAAAATGGAGCATAAATAATATACTCTACTTTATAATATAGTAATAAATAATAGATAATATGTCTAGACCTACTCTCCCTGAATGGAAAATCTTTTGAATCCCATATAATTACATTTTTTTTCTCCTAAATTTCTTTTCTCTCTTCGAAAATAATTCTAATCACATGATTCTAATCCATGAACCAAACGTCTCCGACTCGCCAAATCTAACACCAACAATTTTTTAGGAGATACATTTGAAAAAATAGCATTTAATAGTCGGAGAAGAAATAGATATTTACATAGGACCATATTCGAGAAAAAACTTTTGTTAGCAAGCAATTAGGAAAGTAAGGATATACTATTAAAAAAAATTCCAATAGAGATAGAAGGTGGTAAGGTGTGTGTACGGGAGTTTGGCGATCAGGGTTCAAACTCTGGTGGTAAGTGTAGTATGTTTATGTGTAGCTTTGCTAATAAAAAGAAGAATTAAAAAAAAAGAAGAGCAATTTCAACTGAAATGAAGTCATTTTGGTTGAAAGTGGAAGCGTCTTTTGATACCTAAAACATGAAAATAAGGAAGGACTAAAAGAATAAAAAAGACAAAACAAGGAAGCACAAAAAACTAAGAAGATAAGAGAGGAAGGATTAAAAGGTAAAAAGAGAGAAAAAGGGCCAAAATAAAAATATAAAAGAAAAAGAAAAAATGAGGGACCAAAAGAATAAAAAAATCAAAGAAGGACTAAAATTTAAAAGAAGAGAAAAAAAAGGAGAGATGGAGGATTTCAACCAAAACAATGGCGTTTTGGTTGAAAAGTGGAAAGCACTTTTACGCTTTCTTATAGATAGATAAAATGAAATTCTTGAAGGTTTTAGGTTTTCTTTTTTAATTTATTATTCTCTGCATTATTCTCATGGGTGCTCTTAAATTTTGGGGTCGTCTCAATTTGGCCGTGAACTTTAAAAACTTTCACTTTATCATTTGAACTTTAAAAAGTTCTCACTTAACCCCTTTTGTTGTAATTTTTGTTAAAATCAGACAGAAAAATGGGAGGTTAAGTGTGGTCATGATTTTTTTATCTATTTTTTTAATAGAAATCTAAATAGAAAGACCATGTGGCTACTGTTGTAAGGGAAAATCTACCTTGCCACATCGAACAACAACCGAGTTCCACGTGACCATCATCATGCCACGTCAACGAGCGAACATGCACTGACGATTGAAGGGTCAGCTTTCAATGATGAGTGTCGTACCAATAAGAGAAGGGTCTTGAAGAAACACGCAACAACAGGAAGATTGTAACCAGCAACATCCAAGCCGACGGACGACCGATCAAACAGTCAAGGCGGAGACGGATCCCAAGTCCCCATAGACTGACGACGTTGTGGAAACTGAGAGTTTTTAAATTTCATGAAGCAAACTAAAAATGATTTTAAAATTTAGGGTTATCAGTGATAATCATCCTTATTTTTTTAAAGGAATTTAGTAGAACTATATAACTAATTAATAAGAGAAAAAAAATCTAAAAATAAAACAAAATTATTTATTAACTATTTTTGCCTGAAATTAATAATCACAAAGTTGTTAAAAATTGTATGTGTTTTTAATGATTTGTAAATTTCAGTTTATAATAAACAAATTTGATATCCCTCAACCCGCTTATCGTTAGTTATTGAAGTACATAAAACTTTTAAGAACAAACAAATAGTATAGAGAAATAAAGTATCGCGAGATAAAAGTGGACAATGGTGTATGGACTCTAAAAACGAGAAAAACCGACAAAACAACTTACATGTAGAAAAGAATATACTTTGAAGTGAAAAGAGTTATTTTAAGAAAATTTTCAAAAATCATCTCAGTTCTTTTGAAATTCTCAAAATAGCATAGGACCAATGACATAAATGTCTAAATATAAGACCTTAAATTGAAAAAGATGTTAATTTTATATAGGTACAATAGTGCCCAAAATGGTAGATATAAAGACATCTTCACCCTTTAATAATGAAATAAATGGAAAACAATAAAAAATATTTAAAGAGGTTCTCAATTATAGCCAATGGTCAGATATATATGAAGGTGATGAAGAAGACAAAATAATTAGACCGAACAGGTGTTGACCCATAAAAGGTATGAATTTATATATTAATTGTAATTTAAAGATATACATTTGATGAGATTAAAAATTTATGGGATACTTTTTGAAAAAACAAAAAATACATGTATAAATATGTAAATATCCCAACTTTAAATTTAGACAATCAACCCTGAAGTTGTAAATTTATTGTAATATACCTCATTTTGTTAATTTTACTCAACTTTTTTATTAGATTTAAAGGATTAAAAATTCATAAATTAAAATATTTGTGTTACATTTGAATTGAGATGTTCAATTGTTGTTAAAATGGAGCATAAATAATATACTCTACTTTATAATATAGTAATAAATAATAGATAATATGTCTAGACCTACTCTCCCTGAATGGAATATCTTTTGAATCCCATATAATTACATTTTTTTTCTCCTAAATTTCTTTTCTCTCTCTCTCTCTTTCTTTCTTTTTTTTCCCCCCCTCGCTCTCTTTATGGAAGG
>NW_010360303.1:0-1090 GCF_000414095.1 Morus notabilis | reverse complement strand
CGAATTTGGCATCTTTCTTTGTGAGGCTTTAGGAAAACGGAACTCACATCTGCAGAACTGTAAAGCAAGGAATATATTCAGTGGAAAGCAAAGAGAGTTGAGAGAGACTGAGAAGAAAGAAAGAAAGAAAGAAAGACAGGTTAGTGATGAATAAGAATGAGGAGTGGACAAAAAAGTGGGTTCTCTGTAGGAAGTGCGGACCCCAAAAAGATAATGCCGAGCAACGATAAGATAATCACGCACTTTCATATACAAGCATATTTTGGGATGATTGTTACCACGTTCGTTTTAGTTTAGAATTTGAGTTTTATTATAGTAAAAAACTCTTATAAATAGTCACATTTAACATTTTTATTATAATAAAAAGCTCTCACATAAAATCACATATAAACTCGAATTCTAAACTCGAATCAATGAAACGAACGAGACTTGTATTTTCGAGTAATAAAAGGGCTGTTTAGTAGCTTTTTTTGAGTCAAAAATTTAAAAAAATAATTTGAGTTACAATTTTATTTAAGTTTATGTTTTTTTAAGTTTAAATTCGAATTTAAATTCGAGTTTAGGACTAAAACTCGAGTTCAAATTTTCCCTTCAACTCGAGTTCAGAAACTCGAACTCAAATTAATAAACAATATTTTTTCTATTCTTAAAAATGCTATAACTTTTTCGTTTTAATTCTGATTGAGATGATTTTTTATGCATTCACAACGAAAAGACGAATAAAACCACACCCATATACTCTATTAAAATTTTCCATCAGCATTGAGTTTTTATTAAAATACTATCTAAATACAAATTCAAGTTTTGACTCACTTAAACACAAACTTAAAAAGATTCTTATCTCAAACCATAACTCAAATGTATACAACCAAATACAAACTCAAGTTACAATTTCAACTCAAGTTATAATTCAAACTTAACTCAAAATCTACATTCAAGTCACCTAATTCAAAAACGGTAAAAGAATAGCCCCAATTTTTTTTTTTAAAATTTAACATCAGTGAAGTGGGAAAATTAGAAAAAATGAACAGGTAATTTTTTATTTTCAGATTCATATTAGAAATTATTTATTATGTATATTTTTTTAATT
>NW_010360302.1:0-442 GCF_000414095.1 Morus notabilis | reverse complement strand
TAGCCTTAAAAGTCAACGGATCCTCCTTACCATCATCAGTAGTGACGACATGTGCTTCCTCAGTATACCGGTCAGGTGACTTGCTTACCCTCCCACTATGACGAGGTGCCATAGGAGTTTGATTAGGAATCGTGGTCATTCTTAGCGTTCCAACAACTCTTGTCGGTTGTGGTCCAATCTTATTGGAAAGTAACTTTTCCAGAACTTCTTTGCTTATGGGCTTGATAACTATCATATAGTCGTGCTCCAGAAACGTGGCATTTGTCGATACAAATAACCTTTGATTCTTATGACTATTTAAAATAATCATCCTCTTGTCCCCATTGCATATCCTACAAACATGCATATTTATGATCTTGGTTCCAACTTCCCAATCCATTATTTCATCACATTAGCCGGACACCCCTATATGTGAATATGCTTCAAAACTGGCTTTCGACCA
>NW_010360301.1:0-894 GCF_000414095.1 Morus notabilis | reverse complement strand
TTTTTTTTTTTTATTCGAGATTTTTTTCCTTGACATTTGTTTTCTTAAAAATCTTAGACTTAATTACAGACTATAGATTTGAAGTTTGGTTTGTTTAAATTTTGAGTTAATTAATGTAAAAGATGATGTTTTATACAAATTGTTGAGGACAATCTTGATATTTGTTGGGGCTCTTTTACGACAGGCCTGCTGATGTAGAGGGTGCGGCGCTCGTGGCCTTTTTCGATCGGTCTAAGTAGATTTGCTGTCAGTTATGAAGGCGAGTCCGGTGGTTGGTGGGCACCTGACAGATAAACAAATAGAGGCCTTCAAGTCACCGTTTGTAGATTTCGGAGTTGTGCGTGCTCGAAAGGGTCATCTTTTTGGTCGACGATGTTGGCCCCGGTTGGGTTGGGCTAGACCCGAGTGACCTCGAGGAAGGCGGTTCCGAGGGTGATATCCGTTGCGATTCCGACTCCGTAAATGTGTAGACTTTAATGAGGAGGATCTCCAAGTAAGTCAATTGTGTGGGAGAGGAACGCAACTAGTTTGTGGAGGAGGTTTTCCGAATGCTTTTGATGATGTAGAGATGTTATGGGGCTGAGATAAATGATTGTGAAGTTTTGGTAGCCTTGTGTATTCTGCGTCCGGTAGGACAGTTCCGTCATTGAAGGTGAAGATCGGCTAGACGAGATGAAATCATTCATGGCTGTTTATAATGTTAGTTTTAAGCTGGGGAAAGATTGATGGGCATGCTTTGAGAGATTGAGGAGACTTATTACTTCTAACGGGTAGAGAACTAAGAAATGAATAATAGAGAATCTCCGCCAAAAACTATGGAGATTGAGCACATCCGGTGGTCGTGGTTATTGTGTTTTTTGGTGGTTGTGATGGGGAGAGGTTTAAGATACTGAT
>NW_010360300.1:1269-1495 GCF_000414095.1 Morus notabilis | reverse complement strand
CTCAGCATCGCAATAAGAAGGTTAGTACTTATTTTTTGACTTCATTATCTTATTTATATGTTTGTGATTCCTGTTCTAGGTGGCACATCTTGCAGTTATGGTGTGCCGAAATCTTTTAAAGTTGTTTTTCTACAGGTTTGGATTTTTGGATCATATGAAAAATAAGTCGTTATGCTGCCGAAATTTAGTTAGAATTTAAGAATTTAAATAAATGTAATTTATTTGA
>NW_010360300.1:0-642 GCF_000414095.1 Morus notabilis | reverse complement strand
CAAACTTAGACGATTAGTTCCGTTATATGTACTTTTTTATTTTTCACTTTATTTAGACTTTTATATTTTTTTGAACATTATATATGCACTTCATGTAGTATTCATAATATATTTTATAAATTTATTTAGATTTACTATTTTTAATATTAATTTATATTTCACTTTTAATGTATCTTAATAATTTATATTCAGTATATAACATAATAACGTTTAAATAAAATTATTAAAAATTAATTAATTGCCATTTTTTAAAAAATTTAAAAAAAAATTTATTTCAGTTTTTTGCGACGACTTTTTATACGTGTCATCGCAAAAGAGGAAAATTATTTGCGACGACATTTTGAAATTTGTCGTCGTAAAAAATATTATATCACGAGAATTTCAAAACGGCGTATTAGCGACGCTTGTCGTCGCAAAAAAAATATGTCGTCGCAAATATATTTGCGACGACACTGTGTCGTCGCAAAAAAAGTTTTTGCGACTAATTTTTTACGACGACATATCTGCGACGACATGTCATTGCTAAACCTATTATTTGCGACAACACAGGAGTTTTTGCGACGACAAAAAGTCGTCGCAAAAACGCCTTTTTCTTGTAGTGAGTGGTCGCTAAAAATTCATTTGTGACGACTCTCTATTTTT
>NW_010360299.1:0-482 GCF_000414095.1 Morus notabilis | reverse complement strand
TCTAATCCCGAATTAAATTATAAATAATTTAATTTGAACGAATTTAATCTGATCCATGGAACCATAAAATTAACGACCAAATCCGTCATCCATATATTCATCATCATGAATCACTACCCATCACATACATACATAATTAAATATCACATATTTTATATATTAATTTTGATTATCAAATAATCGGAGCATAAATTAATATCGTCTATAGACCGCTCTGATACCAATTGTTGGTCTCCGAATCGAATTCAGACGCGGAAGCGTGGTGGTAGGAGGAAGAGGCGGATCGTGTATAACAAAAATTTTCATAGAACTTTTGAGATACTCTATAGATTATATTAATTTATGCACAAATAAATTAATCTCATTAATTCATTTATTAAGAACTCAATCGGGAAAAATACCTGGAAGCTGACTCAGACGATAACTTGAGTTTTTTGACCACGAACAATCCTTGCTCCAATCTTTGTGTTTAGAAAACCAAT
>NW_010360298.1:3243-5952 GCF_000414095.1 Morus notabilis | reverse complement strand
CCCGCCGTTTCGGGTCCCACAAACTTAACTTCAGATTACCTTTAGGTAGTCAATTTAGAAAAATATATTATCACTAATTTTCTTCTCCCACCTATTTATAGAGAGAAGTCAGAGTCTCGGTAGAACTCCAATTTATTTCTAACAATAAGACTTGAGAAAATTGGTAATTATCTTTATTTAAATCTCATTTAAAATAAAGATAAATTTTCACTTTTATTTTGGAACAATTTTCACTCTCCTACCATTATTAGAATTCAGCCATTACAGGATAATTCCATGTGGATGGCGCCACATTGTAGACCATGAGGAGATAAAATCCTACTTTGAACTTATTTGAATTCTAATCGGATAATTTATCTAACAAGTAAACTGGATAATTTGGAGAGCAAGCAACTTAATCCAATAGGAATTTCAAGTATGTTGGATGTGTACCACCATGTGGTCCCACCACATATGTGTTTTAAAATTCCTTATTAAATAATCACATTATTTAATATCTAATTGATTCACAATTAATTATATTTGAGTGATTTAGTTTAGAATTCCATAATTCTAAATTTCTCATTATATTCATAATGTATTGTAAAAATTATAAGGATGACATGGAGACTCATGAACATATAATATCAAACTCCAATAATAAAATTAATAATTAACCACACTCTTTAATTAATTAATTAATTCTATTAATTTCAGAATTACTCCACTATAAACTTAGAATTGAACTCTTGATATTATAGACATTCATTTGCATCTTTGAAAGGTCCATTTGATATAGTCATTTTGTAGCAAGAGCTAGATGAAATCCGTTACTCTCTATAATTACATCTTTATACTTGAGTAACATTAATTCTCTTAATGAATAATATATTCATGAACCGAACTCGTTACATATTGAATATTGAATCAATTCTTAAGGAAATTATTTATATACTTCTTTTATCAAGAACGAATGGATTCCATCTTGCAATATTAACATTTTCGGCTACCTAGTTCATCATTTCTCCAAGATACAAGAATAGGATCTACTAATCTCAAAACCCATACTGAGTAAGTGAAAAGACACAAATTTATAAAGAAGAGTTTGCTAATAACTCAAAATTAAGATCATTGTAAAACCTCTATAAATGAATATTGTTGAAACTAGGAACAAATATTATTTTAAAGAGGGTATTTATTTATCGATAAATAAATAATTTATTAATTTTTTAGTAAATGAATAATTTATTAATTTATTACTTTTGTTGAGGTACTTTTTCTTTTACCAAGATTCATTCATGAGTTATAAATAAGAAAGATGTATATGGTTAAAAATTAATATGTGTATGGAGAAAATTGGAAAAGTTACCATTTACATTATGAAAAAAATAATAATCGTTGTTATGTATATGCATAGAAGCCTAAAATTAATGTATATTGTAAGTACATTTGACATGAAGGTTAATAAGTATTTGGACATACAATAAATGTACTTTTCAAATTTAATACCATCGAAGATGAAGTATTTCAAGATGTTCAAGTAATAGTTACCTTAAATAACTACTTGTCATAACATGAACAAAAAATATATATATACCAAATGTTGTGCATGACTTGTAAAAAAAAAAAAAATTAATGACGAGGTTGAGTTCAATTTAGGTACAAAGAAAAACAAATGACTTTAGATGCATATTTTGTAAAAGAGTTGAATTGAGAAAATAGAAGTTGTCAAGAAAAAAACTCTTTAGTATAATGAATTATATATGTTTTTTTCTTTGTCAATTATCAATTTATATTTTCGTTGGGCCCTAAAGAATGTGAAAAGAAAAAATCAATATCTTATGCATTTAGCGAAATTATTAATTGAGTACATTAGCGCGAGTCAGAACTGAAAATTTTTATTATTTAAGCAGTTATAAATTTATCGAACATTCATTTATCGAGATTTTACTATATATATGACCGTCGGTGACTCAATTAGAATTTCTATACTTAATGAAAATTGTCATAAATTCATATTGTGTCTTATCTTAATCCTAATCTCATTATGTAAAACATACTCATTTGATATCTCTCTATATCAAATGAGTATGTTTTAATAATGATTATGATAGTCCTAATCTCCATATCAATGATATGATAAGCTCGTTGCATTCTTAATGAGAATAATATTTTTTTAAGGTAAATATGACAATTTCATTAAAGGACCACCAAAGAACTAGAATACATGACTGCACCAAAGCCATAGAATGAGTGCCACTCACAAGACTAAATATTAGAAATGCACCCCTAATCCAATAACGGGGAGGATAGCTCCCAAACATGGCTTTATAATATTTGGCCACGGAAAATCGACTCAAAGTGAGCCAGATCCTAAACCTGTAATAGACCTCACACATACACACATACCTCAGACTTGCAGCGGTGGGGAAGCCAACCATTGGTTGAGGGAGAAAACACCACAGACTGAGAGAGGTGAGGAAACCACCCTCTAGCTGGAGGAACACATAAGGGGGATGGGGAAACCATCACCCTTATTACTGCAAAATAAAGAACAAAATACAAAAAATAAATATACACAAATCCACAACCTACATAGGAGAGATCTAGTTGGAGATGGTGTGAACACCACGAGTAAGCAATTATCCCAAATCTCTCTATGATTGACTTATTTTGATTATTATCCTTAAATATTATCATATAGTATGTAACACTTATATATAATATTTA
>NW_010360298.1:0-1962 GCF_000414095.1 Morus notabilis | reverse complement strand
TTTTTTTTTATTTTTGTTTTTTGTTTTGTGTTCATATTTGTAAGCTAATCAATCTTTTAAGAAAATTGTTTCACTTATTTCTTTTTTTTATAATGTCAGATTACGTGGTTTTTTCCCTTAGTGTTTTTTTTAATGCTGATTCGATCAATATTCAATGAATATAATACAACTTAGTTTACATTTTTTTTTTATTTTTTTATTTACTTTTCATTTATTGTTTTTATTTTTTTTGTTTCCCTATTGAACTTAAAAAAATTGCTCTATGCCTAAAGTTCCAACAAAAAAAAAAAACCCACCCATAAATAAAAGATAATATTAAAGGGATAGATTTTTTATTTACGTGGGTTGTGTAGTTAGAGGGGGTGTAAGTGTAAAGTGGTAGGTGTACAAAGAAAAAGAGAGATGTGTAAATAAAACTATCCTTAAAAGTTTTATGAATATAGTTAGGGGTAATACATCCAGCCTTGTCGTTGTCTCCATTCGAGCCCTATAAAAGGGATCCTCTCTTTCCATCTTAAACACGGAAAAATTCGGAATCTTCTTTTTCTTTTTCTCAAAAAAGGTGCTCTTGTATTTTTACTCCGTTTATTTCACCGATTTAAATTTTATTATAATAAATTTTTTTTAAAAACAGTTATATTTAACTTTTTATTACGGTTAAAAATTCTCACATAAAGTCACATTTTAACTCAAATTAAAAACTTAAATCAGCGAACTAAACGGACTCTTAACATTCTTTAAGTTCCGTGTGATAGAGTTTGGGCAAAGTCCAGCTGGCCGCCGGAGTGGGCCTTGGGGCTTCTCAAATTCTGATTCCGAAATTACGTTCATAATTTCTTTAATTCCAGTTGTACATGTTTGTGTTGGTTTTTATTATTTTCATATTTTTCTAACACTATGATCTACCCCTAGAGGTAAAATATCCGAATCTCATTTCTATGGGCCTTAAGGCAAAACAGATTTACTTTTAACAGTGTATAGATTTAGATTTTTATCCTTAATTTTTAATTAATACCTTTTTGTTAGTATAGTTATTTGACTAAAATGATTATTAATTAAGAGTAAAATGTAGAAATCTTAACAAGGTATATGTCTCATTCTCCGAAATTTTTGAAAAAATAAAATCCTTTTCAGAATCTAATTGAGTCTCATCAGTATATAAACTGGTTTCGACAAATGCTTCTTTTAACTCTTAATCTCAAAGTGCTTTTCCAAAAATAACTAGTTTTACATATACATATACTTTTGTTAGTATTCTTATATGAACAGATCATAAATTTCGCAAAACAAAGTCATATTCTTTCAACTGTTCTACAGCTCTAATTTTTCTAATAGGTCTGAGGGAAAAAAAGTTGTCGAAAGCACACATATTGGTGCAATTAAGGCTTAAGAATCTTGTAGAATATGTGTTTAGGTGGATAATAAATTGAAGTCATTGGGTTGCAAGTACAAAGCAAGAATGTTTGCGAGCGTAAAGTTTGATGTTGGGGTAACTTTATAATCATATCATACATATCACTCACGCGTCTCTGTTTCTGACTTCGGTAATAGCTAATCATGAATTGACAAAAACATGATTTTTGAAATTTACTATTTTGAAATTTTCTATTAACTTCCTTAATTTCAAGATCTCTTCGCAACGCATATACGGATAATATAGATTGTACTATCATCTATACACAGAAATTTGAAAAAGCACTATTCAGTGAATAGTTCTTTCAACCAAAACGAGTGTTTTAATTGAAACGCTCATTTTGGTTGAGTAGAGGCTTTTTTTTAATGCGTTTTTTTTTTTGTTTTTTTTTTTTGTTTTTTTTTTTTTGCATGGTTTCTTTTCTTCCCATCTTCTCTTTTTCCTCTTACTTTTTTCTCTTAAAATTTTATATTTTCGTTCTTTTAACTTTATTCTTTCATTCACTTAGATTATCTTTTTACAAGTGTTATTCTACTTAGATTTTTTTT
>NW_010360297.1:0-520 GCF_000414095.1 Morus notabilis | reverse complement strand
CTTATTGTTCCTTTACTTATGCAAGAGATTTTCTCCCCCTTTTTTTTTTGACTCTCTAAAAGGATTACATTTCATATCCTATATTAAGAGTTTGATTTATAATTTTGTGACTTCATAATATCTAATAATGATTCACACATCGATTCTGAGGTTTCTTATTAAGCTATAATCCCTTTTATCAAGAGATTTCACCTACCCAAGTTAATCTCATTGAGTAGATACGTAGATGAGCACATTAATTATTTTAATTGAGAATTACTATTCACGAGAATATTAAATCACCATAAGTTGGGTTCTTTGCATATCGATGACTGGGCAAAAACTGTGTCATAAGAAAAGTTTAGCCCTTTTATTAGAAATTTCATACTATTCTATTCTTCTTCTAATCACTTAATTCATATCTCACATCCCTGTTCGTGGTCACCCTAGTATCGTGTCAACTTAGCACATCTAATCAATGATTTTCTAATTGATAAGTTTATGGCAGTGTATTGTCATACCTTACTTGCCTATTGTATTG
>NW_010360296.1:410-764 GCF_000414095.1 Morus notabilis | reverse complement strand
CCATGCCACTCATCTCCCTTCTCTGGCCACGTTGAGGTGGGGGAAGGAAAAAAAATTTTGACTTTCTCAATCTCTCCCCAAACCTCAACTCCATTTCATGTTTTTCACTCTTCCTTTCTCATTCCCCCATCCGACTCTCTCTCTCCCTCGATCTCCCTTCCAGGAAAAAAAAAGAAGAGCCTTGATTTGGTTAGAAAACAAATGGCTTTCTTCAAAATTCCATAGGTAATCCGGTTTTGGGATTGATTGTGTAGAAGCTTGAAGTATTGAAGGTGGTTTTCCAAGATCAAAGAGGTATGAGACTTTGATTTCGTTTATCCTTTGTCTCCAAATCCAGTTTTTGGTTCAAATTTC
>NW_010360296.1:0-293 GCF_000414095.1 Morus notabilis | reverse complement strand
TTTGGTGGCTGAATTCTCTGGATTTTAATGTTACAACCTGATTTGGTTTTAGAAAAGTTGAACCTTAAGCTTCCCTCAAAACCCCATTTTCGGATTCCTTCACAGGCCCAACTTTTAAAATGCAAATTTGAGCTCAAAGTGAAGTTTTTCTATATTTTTGGTCTCCGAATCTTGTAACCTACCTAAGGAGTATAAGGACAAGCACAATCAAGCCTTCTCAATGGTGGAAATTACTCTTTTGTAACAATTTGGTTTTGGAAAGAGGGCTGCAGCAATTCCGGGAGGAAAAGAGG
>NW_010360295.1:0-526 GCF_000414095.1 Morus notabilis | reverse complement strand
ACTGGGTTGTCGAGCAGCTCATCAGACAAGTTATTCATCCATTGAGTCGTGACTAGTGAGCTAATGAATATTAAAAGTGCAAATTCGTGCACTTATCAGCATGCTATTTCTAGATTTGAGAGGCTGCCGACTCGACAAGTCGCCTATCATCTGATGGAGACTCATTTGATAGTCCATGACAGACAAACTGTCGGTGGCTTACAAATGATTCTGGAGGCTAATTCTATAATTGACCATCATTCTCTGAGGCGTGCGTTAATACACTTATAGTGAGAAATGATGCATGAAATCTGACTTCAACATTGACCATTAATGTTCAAGATGGCTTGTCTTATTACTTCCTTCTATGCCATAGAAATGATGACTAATAATAGTGGTTTTTTTATAAGTAATAATAATGGGTTGTCCTATGGTTAATTGTTAATATAGTCTAGCGGTAAAATCACATTTTTTTTAATCTCTCGCCTAAAATTTTTTTATGTTGACTTGTCACCATACCCACGGAGGCAATTAACAAGATTTGGGT
>NW_010360294.1:0-483 GCF_000414095.1 Morus notabilis | reverse complement strand
GGCACAAGAATGGCGCCAACTTTTGGTGTCGTAACGGGGCCCAAAATTCGTCAGATTCTGTGCGCCCTTCCATCGCCCCGGGAAGGGCGACAAATTTTTGGGTCGTAACGGGGCCCATCAGCCGTTGGATTGAAGCGTTCTTCGCGATGTACGACTGGCACGGGAACGGCGACAACTTTTGGTGTCGTAACAGGGCCCGTCAGCCGTTATATCGAAGCTCTCTTCGCGATCTACAACTGGCACGGGAACGGCGACAACTTTTGGTGTCATGACGGGGCCCGTCAGCCGTTATATCAAACCTCTCTTCGCGCTCTACAGCCTCCAGGGGAAAGGTGACAACTTTTGGAGTCAAAACGGGGCCCATCAGTCGTTAGATCGAATCTCTCTTCGCGATCTACAACTTGCACGGGAAAGGCGACTTCTTTTGTTGTCGAAACGGGGCCCATCATCACTCAGATGGAAGCTCTCTTCGTGCTCTACAAC